>NC_080043.1:49423389-49599850 GCF_012489685.1 Lotus japonicus | reverse complement strand
CCAATAGCATGTCTAGTAAAAAGCCAAGTAAAATCCTTCATGTGCAGGACTGAATTAGCAATAGCATTCCCAATATCTTCATCTTAAAAATCAGTTCATAGAACTACACAGCAATGTTTGTGAACGTGAGGGGTAGTCAAAGCATTTTCTCCTTAGTTAAGTTGTATTCCAAATTCAATGAAATCTTTGTTGTTACACTAAATTTACTTTGTTATAGCAACAAATCTTGAAATCTGAGAAACCCAATGATAGAAATATATTATAAAGCCATTCATTTGTTAATCAGTGCTACACCAGAAACAAAACAGAAAAAATAATCACTGTAGAAATCAGTGCTACACCAGAAACAAAACATAAATCTCATTTACTGCAGATCAGTGCTACACCAGAAATTGACTAATCTCTAAAACTCAAACAAGCACTCAAATGTCTTCCCATCGCGGTAAAAGAAGAAGTGAAGGACCACGTTCATTTTCTCTTTGACAGGGAATGAAGTTATCCCGTGAATTGAATTCCTATATAGGAAAAAAAGAAGAAGTGTCAATCTAAAGCACAAACAAAACAGTAATTAGTTTTAAGCAAAAACAGCATGCATCTGTAGGGAAAATATAGAAAACTTGTGTCATATTAATTGAACCTGTGTCATATTAATATCAAGTGATGTAGGACCTGGACCCGAATTGAATTCCTATATAGGAAAGAAAAAGGATTGTCAATCTATAGCACAAACAAAAGAAGAATTAGTTTTAAGCATAAACAGCATGTATCTATAGGGAAAATATTGAAAACTTGTGTCATATTAATCTAACCTGTATCATATTAATATCAAGTGATGTAGGATCCAGACCTTCATGTAAAAAAGGCACATTCTGCATACACAATAGTCAAAAGCAAAAACATGATTTAGATTTTTAAGTGCATTTTGGAATAAATGCCACAAGCATAAACGATGATATGATTCAGGAAAAACCTCTGCAATTGCTCTTGCCATGGCAGCATCTTGATATGTGAAAATTGTCTTTGGCTTTTTTCCACACATAGCCTTGAGAAAAGTCTTAAACAACCACTCAAACGATTCAGCGGTTTCATCATATAGTAATGCTGCACCAAATAATACACTTTCCCGATGATGGTTGAAACCAATGAAGGGAGCAAATGGTCGTAAATTCTTATTAGTGCGGTAAGTGGTATCAAAGCATACCACATCTCCAAAATAAGCATAATCCAAAACCATTTTTGCATCCGTCCAGAAAATATTAGTTATTTGACTATCAACATCAAGTTGAATTTCATAGAAAAAGGACGGATTCTCTGTTTGCTTTGATTTAAAGTAATGAAGAAGAGTGTATGCTTCACCTTCTTCCATTTCCTTCATCCTCTTAGAACTCAAATGATTTCTGATATCTTTAGCTGTGCATCCAACATTCTCTCTCCCTCCAGCCTGTCGACTCATAAACTAAAAAATTAATTTTTGACGTATACTAGAACGAGCTGCCATTTCAACTTCAGCCGCTTGAGCAACATAAACTCTCATTTGTGAGGGCAACTTATGCCTACTCCTCGGAGTTGCAAGCTCATGATTATGTCCTTTCACAAAAGAAGTAACAACATATTTTCCATTTGATGATCGACCAATAACCATGTGTGCTAAACATCCTGTTCTGATATCTTTGCGGACAATTTTTCCTTCATCATCTTTGATCCTTTTAAAGCCTTCCTTAAAGCAAACATATTTTCGAGATATTACAATCTCCTTATCTAATTTGCTTGTATTCCTCCAATCTTTTCTAACGCTGAAACCAACGAATCCAGTATACATGTTATAAAATCTATATGCATGCTCTTCCGTATCGAACTCCATGCCAACATAGGGGGTTATATCTTCCTAAGTCACTTCATGCTCAATATTATCCTTCCATTTAACTACATAAAAAGATAATATATTAAATTTAAGAAAGGTAATAGTGCATAAACAGAGGCTTAGAAAACAATAAACTAAACCAATAAAAAGACACCTTAAAAGACAAACAAATAAAAGAGTCAAAGCCCTCTAACAGAACAGCCAAGACCCGACCCGCACACCATTTGATCATATAGTCCAAACTTGATTCATTGGATTATTTTGTTTGCCACATTACTGCAGTAACATCATGCAGTTTAAGTATAGAAACTATAACTTGATGAATCAACCACAATATTCCTCATGCCACCGTAAACTCTAAAGACTAAATTAATGATAGGGAGCACGGGAATAAAGAAATTTCGTTCATAGTTCTTGCGTGAGGGAAACTCAAAATAGAGCTTGTCAAACAACCACTTAATCCCAAAAGCTTAAGCTGTTGGGTAAGGGCCACTTTAATGGTTTTATATTATATTCTAACACGCCCCCTCACGCAAGAGCCCTTTGGGCTTGAAGCGTGGATAAATGCACATGCCCACCTACCATGTGCTTAATTAAATTCCACTTTTTTAATTAGAAAGTGAGGGGAGCAAGGATCGAACTCTAGACCTCTCGGTCATAGAGGCTCTGATACCATGTCAAACAACCACTTAATCCCAAAAGCTTAAGCTGTTGGGTAAGGGTCACTTTAATGGTTTTATATTATATTCTAACAGAGCTGTTTTTTAGAAAGAACCAGAAAGACTAAATTAATAATAGTTCTCTATTTCAAAAAGAACCAGAAATTTCGTTCATAGTTCTAAAAATCTATAGAAATTTTCCAGAGTTGTATTAGAAAAGAGTACATACCATTGGAATCAGGAATAGTATGTTCATCCCCTTTTTCTATAGCTACAACCCCTAAATTCATTGTTGTTGATTCTCTGTGAAGCAGAGAGAAACTTTGCAATTGTAGAAGGTAGAACGATTGCAGAAGACAATCCGTTTCTTTTGGTTCCCACAGAGAAGAGTAAGCGTTGAAGAAATACGTGGGGAGCAGGTTGGTTAAAGGGAAAAGGGGAAAACGACATTGAAAGGTTTAACGGAGTGAATTCCCTAAACCCTTAATTATTGTTAGGTGTATTCACTAATCCACATGTCAATTTTTTAGAGGACAACAACACCAACAGTACCAATGGTACTGCACCTAAGTTTTTCCCTTTAAAATTATCAAAAAGAAGAAATATATAATAATATCGAAGGCAATTTAATAATGCCATTGATAATACCATAATGTTATCTATAACACAATGATAATATAACGATAAAGTTTGATAAGAAATCATAACAAACAAATAAAACAAAGTTATGGAGTAAAGTAACTGTGACACTACGAGCCCTTTTGGTGGTCAGGATAAGATAAGGGCATGATATGATAGAGAGTTTGATAAAGACAGGATATGATAATAGCATGACAGACTCTTATCATATCCTGTGTTTGAGGTGGACATGATAGTGATAGGATATGATATAAACATTGAAAAAGACATCAAATTTTCCTTTGAATAAAAAATACATTATATTTTTTTAAAATTAATTTTCTAAATTACCTTTTTTTAAATTGATTATTCTATTAATTTTTTTATATTTTTATAAATGAGCCTATTTTTTAAAATTATATTTTTTATTAATCAGCCTATTTTAATTTTTTTCCTGCACCCTACCTATTTTAATTAAAGGTAAAAGCTATATATTTGACCAATTAGTTTTAATTTAGTAGTGACAAGTGATAAATAATAACACATAAAATAAATTTAAAAATACTTTTAATTTTTTTCAAAAGTACTTTATATTTAAACTATAAATTAATATGTAAGTAGAGAAATAATTTTAATTAATAGCAACTAATGATATAAAATTTGGACTGGGCGAGATCCTAGGGTCCCTCGCCCAGAAGCACTGGTCTAAGGCGAGGAGCGGACCAGGGACCTGGGCCTTCATCCCGGAGGCCCAACCGGCCCATTAGGATGATTTAGAGGCGCTAAGCCCAACTCCCCCAACTATAAATAGGGGAGGAATACCAATTGTAAAGGACTCTTAGCTCATTTGAGAAATAACAAACTTGAAATTCAGTTACACTCTCTCTCTAAGCGGTTACGCTCTCATTCTCTCTAGGAATCTCACATCACGTTCCTTACACCTTAGGTACTATACCTCATCTCAATGTTCATGAAGGAACATTTTGACGCCGTCTGTGGGGAACAGTAGATTTTGATTCCCGGACTACGTGGATTACAATTTGGTTTAGAAAAATTCAGTTTTCTGTGAGGTTTTCTGCGATTTGAAGATTTTTGGTCGAATTCTTGGTTCATCGACGGAGCCTGATGGAATCGTTTTGCCAACGGTGTAGCGAGGAACCGGAGCGGAGCCACGTTTCTTCCCCGCGCACCGCAAGGCTAGATAGACATCGCCATGCTGAGGCACGCCGTGCACTGAGTGACGACTTAAGACTGCAAAATGAGTGTTTGCAGGAGCAATTGGAATACTATCACCTTAAGCAGTGGAATGAGGAGGAGAAGGAAGCGGAGGTTGTTGCGGAGGTCAAACCATTCTCGGCAGCAGTGCGAGAGGTGACCGTACCTGACGTTATGACAAGCCTCGTGTCGGAGACGTACGACGGACGAACCAATCCGCAAGATCATCTGCTACGTATCAATGTGAAGATGGCGATAAGCGCGGTTTCTGATGCGGTAAAGTGTAGAATGCTTCCGTCCACATTCCGAGGCGCAGCAATGACCTGGTTTATGGCCCTGCCACAAGGATCCATAAAGAAGTTCCGCGACTTTGCGTTGAAATTCCTTGGCCAGTTCTCAATCGGCGAGGTCGGGGATCTGTTTTAGATTCGGCAGGAGGAGCGAGAGACGTTGAAGAAGTACATGGAACGGTACAACGCCTTGTCCGCAAGATTTGAAGAGGCGGAACCTCGGACATACGTTTGCGCTTTTAAGAGCGGATTGTTGTCAGGAAAGCTGAGCTGGGAGCTGGGTAGGAAACCAGCGCGCTCGATGACCGAGGTACACACCCGAGCGAGAGACTACATCATAGAAGAAGAAGACGACGCATGTAAGAGGAAATGGTTGAAGGCGGCAAAGGTGTCGCTGGTGAGGAAACAGATACAAGACAAGGAAGCAAGTAATGTGCTGAAGGTTAAGGAAGTTGGCTGATGACCCTATGTTAGTAGTGGTTTTAGGGTAATTTCTTTGAGTGTTTTGAGTCTTTATCTTTGTCTCATGTAGTGTTTCATGCATTCTCATGCATTTTTGTGTTTATTTGAGTTTGAGTTAAGTTCTGGTAATTTTATGGTTTTATGAGGGCTGTTTTTGCATTTTTATAGAGTTTAGGACTTGCATGAGTTTTGCCATGATTTTGTGAGGACTAAGGTGGTTAAAAGCCCTTTGAATTTCTTGATTTTACTCCTTGTTTTGGTCCTTTAGTGCTGCAGCAGGTAACTTATGGAAAAGGAAGGCCAACATGCAAAGGAATTGAAGAAAGCATTCAAAGGGGGGTTACAAAAAGCTGAAAAGCCACCAAGAGCGTGCAGCTGGCGCTCAAGCGCCAGCACTCCAGAAGCTGGAGCCTTGCATCTGCCACATGGGCGCTCAAGCGCTGCCCTGGGGCGCTCAAGCGCCCCAGCTCGACTTTTTTTGCCTATAAATAAGGCTTTAGGCCATTTTGTTCAGAACTTTTGATTTTCTTTGAGATTTTTACCAAGTATTGAAGCTTAGGAAGTGCGGGGCTTGTGAGAGGCTTCCACCTTGTATTTTCCAGGTTTTCTTTACATTTTTGTCTGGATTCACTAGCCATGAGTGGCTAGTACTCTCTTTTGCTTTGGGTTCAATGTGATTTCATGAATTTCTAGACTTAATTCCTATCTCTATGCTCTTGTTCTTGAATCTACCTTATATTTCAATTCTTTTATGCATGATAAGCTTGGGTGCACCTTTGCTTAAGGCTAAATTGCAATCATATTGGAAGATTGTTGTAATTTGGGACTTGGGTTGGAATTGACCTCTCTTTGCTTGCTTCTAGGAATAGAGTGGGGGATTGGTTTTGTTGGCCTGAAAATTGCATGCTTATAAACCTCATATGAATGACTAGGTACACAAGGAATTGAGCTTAGCTTTTAGTATGAGAGAATTGTTCATGTGAGGAATCAATGAGTAAGTATCTAGGCTATAACAATAAGGGAATGATTCAAGGTTTCAATTGCATAGGGTAGGTTGTCTAGGAAGGATTGGATGAACATTAACCCAGAGCATTTTCATCAATTGATATTTTCATTTTCTTCACTATTGCTTATTTTGCAAACTCTTGTTACAAACAAACAAATCCAAAAACTGAATTTTATTTGCCTTCAAACTCACAAGCTTCGAGCTTAAACCATAATTCTCACTCACGGTCCCTGTGGATTCGATATTAAAACCCAGAGATATCTGTGCACTTGAAGATTGACTCAACAAGTTTTTGGCGCCGTTGTCGGGGACTGTTTGTTGTTTTCGGTTTAAGTTACAAGGTTGTAGTTTTTCATTGCATTGAACAGGTATTACTAACCTTTCTTTGGTTTTGTATTTCAGTTTATGCAAGGTAGGCTTGGCACGGATCCATTGGAGTTTGATCCGGAGCCTGAACATACCCTCCATCGTCGTCGAGCTCAGCAAAGAGTTGTTGAGATAGCCTCCATGGCTGCCCATATGACGGAGGAGGAATTGTAAGCCCACATTGAAGAAAGTGTGAATGAGGCTATTGCTCAAAGACTTCAAGAGCAAGAAGCAGAGAATGTCAATCGTTCTCTTAGAGACCTCACCTCGGCTGCCATGAGCTACGATTATCCGGGCAGCATAGTTTCCCCCAATGGCACGGGAAATTTTGAGTTGAGGCCGGCATTCATCAACTTGGTGAGCCAAAATCAGTACGGTGGAGGTGCTCTTGAAGATCCTCATGCACACATGAAGCGTTTCATCCGCAATTGCAACACCTACAGAGTTCAGAATGTTTCAGCGGACACCATCCGCTTGAGTTTGTTCCCTTTTTCATTGAGGGATACTGCTGAAGAGTGGTTGAATTCACAGCCCCAAGGTAGCATTACATCTTGGGAGGACTTGGCTGAGAAATTCACCACAAGGTTTGTTCCAAGAGCCCTCTTGAGAAAGCTCAAGAATCACATCATTACTTTTGCTCAATCCACCGATGAAAATATCTATGAAGCTTGGGTAAGGTTCAAAAAGCTCTTGAGGAGGTGTCCTCAACATAACCTCACCCAAGCGGAACAAGTAGCAAAGTTCTATGATGGTCTCCAATATTCTTCGAGGTTTGGCTTGGATGCGGCTTCAAACGGTGAGTTCGATGCCTTACTTCCACAAGTGGGGTACGAGTTGATTGAAAAAATGGCTATAAGGGCCATGAACTCAAGTAATGAACGCCAAGCCCGAAGAGGGGTCCTAGAGGTTGAGGCTTATGATCAACTCATGGCCTCCAACAAGCAACTCTCCAATTAAATGAATGAGATTCAAAATCAAATGAAGACTACCAAGATTGGTGGTCGAGTTGCCAAATTGGAGTGTGTGACTTGTGGAGGACCACATTACAGCGAGGAATGCACAGAGACTAGACCGGAGGAGGAAGTGAAGGCCATGGGTCAAGCTCGGAATGACCCATTTTCAAATACTTACAATCCAGGATGGAGGAATCACCCTAATTTCTCTTGGAGGCAAGGTAACAATGGGCAAGGAAGTGGCTTTCAAAGGCAATTTCCTAGCCAAGGTTTCCAAGGCCAAGGCTCAAGGCAGCCACAAGAGAGAGTAGAAGGTGAAAGTGTCGGCTCCAAGAAAAGCTTAGAGTTGGTGGAGACTTTCATCAACCGAACGGAGAATAATTACAAAAATCAAGAAGCGGCTATTAAGAACTTAGAGAATCAATTTGGCCAGCTGGCCAAGGAAATAACCGAAAGACCTCAAGGTAAGTTTCCTTCCAATACTATCCCCAATCCCAAACAAGAGAATGCCTCTGTAGTGACTACTCGAAGTGGTAGGGTGATGAGTGAATTGAAGAAAAAAACAGAGGGTGAAAAAATTGAGGAGATAGTTGAGGAGGAAGTTGTGGTACCCATCAAGACTAAGGAAGTTGTAGATCTCACTCCTAAGGTTAGCAAGTTCCTTTTTCCTAAGGCCTTGACTAAGAAAAACATAGACAAGAAGTTCTCAAAGTTTGCGGAGGTTTTCAAGAAACTCCACATTAATATCCCTTTTGCCGATGCATTGGAGCAAGTGCCCATGTATGCTAGGTTCATGAGGGATATCTTGTCTAAGAGGAGGAGTTTAAAGGGGGTTGATGAGATGGTAATGATGACAGAAGAGTGTAGTGCCATCATGCAGCGTAAGATGCCAATGAAAAGAAGAGACCCCGGAAGTTTCACTATTCCGGTGGAGGTTGAAGGGATGGCAGAAGTAGAAGCACTTTGTGATTTGGGGGCGAGCATCAACTTGATGCCGCCTACCATGTTTGAGAGGTTGGATCTAGGAGAGGTGACACCAACAATGCTTTCTTTACAAATGGCGGATCGGTCCCTCAAGACACCATACGGGATTGTGGAGGATGTTATGGTGAGGGTGGACAAGTATGTGTTCCTCGTGGATTTCGTTGTGCTTGACATGGAAGACGATGAGAAGATTCCGCTCATTATTGGCCGACCATTCTTAGCTACCGGTAGGGCTAAGATTGATGTCGACAAGGGTCATCTCATCCTTCATGTTGGTAAGGAAAATGTAAGGTTCTCTGTTTTCAATCCCATGTTAGAGACTAACCATGTTGATGACTTTGTCTGTGATATGATCAAAAGTGTTCCAAAGGTTCAAGAAGAGACCCCCAAGGTGGAAAAGAAAGATGTCGAGCTCCCTTTGACTCTTATAAAGCTTGTGAGTGGTAACAAGTATGGGGGGTCAAAGTACGAGAATCTCCATGCACATATGGTGAAGTTTTCCCTAGCATGTTCTCTTGGAAAGAAGGAAGGAATGAGTGATGATGATTTGAAAATCAAACTTTTTCCCCACTCCTTGACCAAGGGAGCAAGAGCATGGTTTGATGAGCAACAAGACATAACCTCATGGGAGGATTTGTTTCGAAGGTTTTGTGCAAGGTTCTTGCCTTGCGATTGTGGTAAGTTATTTAAGAGTAAGGAATTTCCTTCCTAACATCAAAGGAAGGAGAGTCTACCTTGGACTATAACAAAGGGCTGGATGGGAGACAACCCATTGTTTTATTTTTGTTGAAAATGCCTTAGGATAGTTCTTTTATTTTAAAAAAAAAAAAGAAAAAAAAACACATTTTGCACGGGGCAGGGCGCTCAAGCGCCATGGGCTGGCGCTCAAGCGCCAGCCTGCCCGTAGCTTCTGGCTGGTTTGGGCACCCAGGGCGCTCAAGCGCCCCTTCTCAGCGCTTGAGCGCCCCAACACGCACACACACACACACAGTTTTTTCATTTTTAAACACTTCTAACTCTTCATTTTCCCACTTTCTAACTTCTCTTTCTCTCTAAAACCGCCCCTCTCTCTACATATACCCATTTTCTACTCTCCCAATCTCACTTACACACACTTTTGCCCACTCTCCTCTTCCCAAGTTTGCATTGCATCAAGAGCATCTCACTTGCACCCACTCACTCCAAGTTCAAGGTAAGTTCCAATTTTCCACTTCCTTCCATCTAAGTTTCATGGGTTTGCAAGTTTATGACTCTTGGGGGTTATGGGTGAGTGATTTTAAGTTTGTGCAAGTTGGGTTTGGTTTGTTTTTGCTTTTCATGGGTTTTTTGTGCCAAAGTTAGTAATGGGTGTGAGATTTGTGAGAGTTGGGTAGTTAGATAGAAGTAGTGTAGAGTAGCTTTGTTTTGTGTCTCCTAGGTGTTTGATAGAATGCTCCAATGAGTTTTTCTAGTCGATTTTGGGCAAGTGCTTTGTGGCTTATTTCTTCTCCTTGCCAAATTCACTAGAAAACTTGATTGGGTGCTCTTAGGGGTTCAAGTTTTAATTTTTGTACATACTTTTTATTTATTTTCGACTAACATGACTAATGGTTTTGTGCGGCTTGTGGTTGTGCTAACTTTTGTGCAGATGCCTGCTAAGAGAGCAAGATATCCCACAAGCCGCGGGGTCCTCTTCCATTTCCCAGAACTTTGACCGCTCTCGCTTCTTATCGACGAAAAAGGAGGAATTCTATCAATCCGTCCTAGCACACAAGGGGTGTGTGAAGGAGCGAGGAGTATTTTATAGGGATGGAAGGAGAGACCCCCTCGGCATGCAAGAGGCCATGGAGACAAGGAGATGGAGGAATTGGGTGGATCCAATTCCTATTGCTTGTGAAGTCATGGTTAGGGAATTCTATGCGAATACCTACTGTGATGATCAAGACGACAAACCGGATGCCCCCACCTTCTTGTCATGGTTTAGAGGTGATGTGATTGACTTTGGAGCGGAAAAGATTCGTAGCTTCCTTGGCCTTCTCACGGAGCATGAGGAGAATGCCATTTTCCCATGGAAGAGTAGGAGTACCCCTTCCACTGCTTGCTTTCAGATCGCTCTTCTGAGTTCTTGAGGGATTTGGAAGTAGTGGTGGTTAGGCCTGGACAACATTGGGAGAAGGATGATAGAGGTTACCCCACCTACTTGCTGAGACAAAACATGACACCGTTGGCTCATGTGTGGGCTGAGTTTTTGCAGGATTCCTTGTTCCCTAGCTCCCACAAATCTGAAGTGAGAGCGGTGGTCCTAATTACAATCTATTGCATTATTACGGGCCACCCAATGGATGTGGTGAGGATCATTTCTGAGAAGATTTACTCACACTACAATGTGGGTAAGGAGAAGCCACGTCCTATGTTCCCTCACTTGATTACTGCTTTGATTCATGATGTTAGGGAGAAGGCTAGGAGACCCACATTTCCTGTGCAGCAGAGGTTGTTGGTTTCCCCCATTCTTAGCAAGGATCGGGTGCACCAACTTTTTCAAGATTGGATGTCTAGGATGCCTCAGGAGGATGAGGAAGAGGAGGATCCGACAGAGCCAGCGGAAGAGGAAGAAGAAGAAGAGGAGATTAATGAAGTGGTGAATGAGGTTGTTACTCCACCTCATGCTGATCCTTCACCGGCTTGGATGGAGGCCACTTTCGGGCGGATGTTTTTGAGGAAAGATCGCCTTCACCGGGATCTTGATCTCCACTGGAGGGGAGGAAGCACCTCAGATCCTGGATACCAAGGCCCAATGGATTTCAATACATTGGAGCAGAGGATGATTGATTTGAGCATAATGCATGACACCGGAGTTCATCCGGATCATGGTGATGGAAGGGGCGATCATGACCCCATGGAGTGATTGCGATGAGGTAATTCTATCTTAATAGGTCATGCATGTTTAACATATTTTTCATTTGTAGATTTTGTTTTCTTTTTATCATGCATTGTTTAGTAATTGTTTTTTTTTTTTGGGTCTTATACTTCCCTATACTCACATGTTTTTGCCCGCTAGTTGTGCTGCACTACTTGTGTCGGTTTTGAAAATTTGTTTCTTGTGGATACTCATGTTGTTTTGGGGATGAGTGATTGTATGTTGGGGAAGGGAGGAGGAGACTTCGGTCTTCCGAGTGTTTCTTTAGAAAGGAGTTGGTTTGAGCCCATTAAGGGTCTATCTTTGACCTTTCACCATTAAATTTTCCTGGAGGATCCTGACTCACTTGCAATTCTTCGTTCTGTATTGATTTCACACTTTGCATGCTTTGTGATACTTGCACTATTCATGAGACTAATAGGTTTTTGAACCTCAGAGTTTTTCTTGGCTTGAATATTTGTCCCTAGTTGTCCCTTTTGAGCCTATTGAAGATTTCTTTGTTAGCTAAATGATTGGGACGGATGATAGGTCGGAATTATGGGGAGTGTTGATCCTTGCATTGTGTTGGAGGTGATAATTAAAGTTTGAAAATGTCTCTTGTCCCAAGGAAAAAAATGAAAAAGAAAAAAGAAAGAGAACTCCTAATCAAAGTTGGAGTGGAAAAAAGAAAAAAAAGAACTTGAAAAGGGGTCAAGAGACTTGTGCAAAAAGGTTTGTTGTTGAAAGCTCCGGGGGTTACTATTTGGACCACACTCAATGCGCTTTAAAGCCTTAGTTTTCCTTAGGGACCAACCACCTTGTACTTCACCAAACCACGCATTCCAACCCTTGTGAAGTCTCTTTGAATTTGTGCATGTTTTGATCTTTGTTGCTTTTGAGTGAATGACATCCAGAACCTATGAACTTGCTTGTGTGCTCAGTGCACTAAATTATATCTCATCCTAGGATTTTAGATCTATATGCTTCTCATGATGGACTCAATACTCTTCTCTTTTCAAAAAAGTTGCATGAGGTAGGTTGTTGGATCTTTTCTCTTGGAACCAACTGTAGTTACTCTTTCCCCAGTTTTGTGGGTAGTATCCTTTGTGAAGGCACTTGTTTGGAAGCATTTCTTGCGCTAGAGGGCAAGCGAGTGTTTTCTACGCTCGAGGGCGAGCTGTCGTTGAGTATAGTGGTGTGATGACCCTATGTTAGTAGTGGTTTTAGTGTCATTTGTTTGAGTGTTTTGAGTCTTTTTCTTTGTCTCATGTAGTGTTTCATGCATTCTCATGCATTTTTGTGTTTATTTGAGTTTGAGTTAAGTTATGGTAATTTTATGGTTTTATGAAGGGTTGTTTTTGCATTTTTATAGAGTTTAGGACTTGCATGAGTTTTGCCATGATTTTGTGAGGACTAAGGTGGTTAAAAGCCCTTTGAATTTCTTGATTTTACTCCTTGTCTTGGTCCTTTAGTGCTGCAGCAGGTAACTTATGGAAAAGGAAGGCCAATATGCAAAGGAATTGAAGAAAGCATTCAAAGGGGGGTTACAAAAAGCTGAAAAGCCACCAAGAGCGTGCAGCTGGCGCTCCAGCGCCCTCACCTGGCGTTCCAGCGCCAGCACTCCAGAAGCTGGAGCCTTGCATCTGCCACATGGGCGCTTAAACGCCCCAGGGCAGCGCTTGAGCGCCCCAGGGCAGTGCTTGAGCGCCCCAGCTCGACTTTTTTATGCCTATTAATAATGCTTTAGGCCATTTTGTTCAGAACTTTTGATTTTCTTTGAGATTTTTACCAAGTATTGAAGTTTAGGAAGTGCTTTTGGGGCTTGTGAGAGGCTTCCACCTTGTATTTTCCAGGTTTTCTTTACATTTTTGTATGGATTCACTAGCCATGAGTGGCTAGTACTCTCTTTTGCTTTGGGTTCAATGTGATTTCATGAATTTCTAGACTTAATTCCTATCTCTATGCTCTTGTTCTTGAATCTACCTTATATTTCAATTCTTTTATGCATGATAAGCTTGGGTGCACCTTTGCTTAAGGCTAAATTGCAATCATATTGGAAGATTGTTGTAATATGGGGACTTGGGTTGGAATTGACCTCTCTTTGCTTGCTTCTAGGAATAGAGTGGGGGATTGGTTTTGTTGGCCTGAAAATTGCATGCTTATAAACCTCATATGAATGACTAGGTACACAAGGAATTGGGCTTAGCTTTTAGTATGAGAGAATTGCTCATGTGAGGAATCAATGAGTAAGTATCTAGGCTATAACAATAAGGGAATGATTCAAGGTTTCAATTGCATAGGGTAGGTTGTCTAGGAAGGATTGGATGAACATTAACCCAGAGCATTTTCATCAATTGATATTTTCATTTTCTTCACTATTGCTTATTTTGCAAACTCTTGTTACAAACAAACAAATCCAAAAACTGAATTTTATTTGCTTTCAAACTCACAAGCTTCGAGCTTAAACCCTAATTCTCACTCACGGTCCCTGTGGATTCGATATTAAAACCCGGAGATATCTGTGCACTTGCAGATTGACTCAACATTGGCCAATTAATTAAGGAATTCAGGGGAAAGCGCTCTCGGCGGGCAACTAACTTTCGCCGACGAAAGAGGCCAGAGGGGAACGCGGACAATGAATCGGCAAAGTCACTCCTGGAGGCGACAGTTGTGGAAACAGGCGAGGATGGCGAGTACGAAATTGACCCCTGGCACGACGTCAAGGGTCGGTCCAAGTGGGGTGAATATCACAACCTGGGGGGCCATAACACCAGTGACTGTTTATCTCCGAAGGGCCAAATTAGGCAGTTTATCAAGGCCCTCAACCACGGGTTGCAAGACCTGGGTTGTATAGGGACAACATGAAGCGAGCGCCAAATGCAGGAAACGAGAAGATAAGTATGGCGAAAGAAAAGGAAGCAGAGGAAGACGTCGACGGCAGGGGTGGAGCGATAGCCAGAACGGTTAATGCAATCACAGGGGGCCCTTACGGCGCCAGCATCACATCAGCGACAAGGGAAAAGCGGGAAGAGGCGGTGGCATCGGTCCAGGGGTATCCAGTTCCATTTGGGTGCCAACACCCAGATATAGTAGTATCATCCGCAGATTTTGAGGGAATCAAGGCCCATACAGATGATCCGTTAGAGGTAATGGTAAGAATTAATGGGTTCAATGTGCAGATGGTGCTTTTGGACCAAGGCAGCTTAGCAGATATCATCTATGGGGACGCGTTCGGACAGTTGGGGCTGACAGACAAGGATTTGATGCCATACACAGGAAACGTGGCAGGTTTCTCGGGAAAGCAGGTTCGGGTACGCGGCTATGTGAAGTTGGACACAGTTTTTGGAGTGGGCGAGGACGCCGAGCTCCAAAGGATAAGGTATCTGGTCCTACGGGTTGCAGCAGTTTATAACATAATCATAGGATAAAACACTTTAAATCACCTCCATGCAGTGATATCCACGGTCCACTTCGCGATAAAGTATCCACTGCTCTGCGGAAGGATAGGAAAAATAGAGGTAGATCAAGAGGGGGGCGAGGAAGTGCTACAGCAATAGCCTTAACTTGTATGGTAATAGAGGAGCCGGCAACGGACACAGGTGTCATGAGATTGAGGTAGCTGAAGGAGGGCAAGAGCGTTCGGCTACACAGAGCTAGAGTGACGCGAGTAAATGATAAAGGCACGTTAGCAAAAGGGCGAATAGGACGAAGAAAGGGGGAAGTCAGGGCGAGGGGCCCCGGAAGGCAGGGCAAGACATATCCTTTATTCGTACAGACAGCAAGCGATGTGGAGAGAGCTGGGACATGGATGCAACCAGTAGAGGCGTACTGGCGATTGAGCCTAGGCTCACCCGTGAGCAAGAACGGCGCCTGAGTAAGTTGGTAGAGGACAACGTTGACCTCTTTAGCTGGGAACGAAAGGAAACTACTTCCAGGGGGCTGCCCACATTCAGCCCGCCCGCGCAGAAGGAAAAAGAGAGGGGAGAAGGGGCGGAGTTAAAGGCGGGAAAAAGGGAAATTCGCCGGCGAACTGAGACTGTAGGAAAGAGAGAGGCAGAAGGAAAGGATAGTTAGTGGCAGTGTTGTCAGGATAAGAGGAAATGCGAACAACTAGAGGATAGGAGTAAGGGGCCAATGAAGTCAGCCCGGCGCACCGAGCAGGGCGACGAGGATGGAATACTGGGTACGATACTCTGATCGAGGGAAAGGTCACAAAGTGGGTTATGGCGAGGAAACAACCAAAAAGCTAGGACTAAAAATAAAGATGCACTCTTTTTCTCCAACACGGGAGTTTTTTAACGAGGCATCCCTCGATGTAAAAATTTATACAAATCAAATACAAAAAAGGATATTCTCAGCAATACTCCTAATTATTAAACCTAGACGGCAGCCCCAACACGACCTTGATGTCTGGGGATCGCTCCGGAAAGTCCGGCGCTGACCGTAGCCCCTACTAGCGACGTGTGCGGATAAGCTTCTTATCCAAAGAACCTCCCCGAAATATGGGCGAGTCAAGTCTTCCCGAAACGCGGGCGAGCATTTTTAACTAGGCTGAAAGTCTCGGGCAACCTATATGGCCATTGGGCCTCGAGCAACTATAAGACCCCACCTAATAAGGCTGGAGAGGCCACACCTGCTCTTACGGGAAATATGCGTGTGAACAAAAGCCTCGGTCCAATACCGAGCGAAAGTCCTAGTTATACATGGCACACTCTCAAAAATTTAAGCACTAAAAACATGTGCTACACGACGAGGAAACGAAAGGCGGAATTCATGGCGACACCGCCCGTAATCGCGGCGGCCCGATCTCCTCGTCCAATTACGGCGATCAAGCCCGGGCGGCCTGCTCGCCCTGCCCATTTATCTATTCACCCGTTTTCATTTTTTCCGTTCATTATTTACCTGCTCCCGCATTCATATCAACATACATCTAGAGGCTGTTAAGTTCAAACGTGTTACAACGTGTTTCAATCTTATTTTGATCCTAACAATTTTTATAAATACTTCTCTATACTAAAATCTAATTCCAGATGTTAATGTCATTTTTCAGGAAATATATATTATAAGGTCACATGCTTCAACGAATATGTCTAAGCCTTATAAGGAAAAAGAAGTTTACGCAAGATATGACTGCATCGTCCAGTAAACGAGGAAGACACTTATTCTGGATCGTTTCATGCCACGTCATACCTCAGAATTTCAGAAGAAGCCTTTGAGCGGGAAAGTCAAAATTATATCTCAACCATTTGTCCCATGCTTTAGTCAGAAGGAAACTAATCCGGTCTCGTGCAAACTGATTTACCTTTGAAGAGAGAAGTCTCGGTGACCAATGAAAAGGAAAAAGGACAACACGTCAACATCACATTTCCAAAATGTCTCTCTTCTGCAAAGTAGCCCAAAGCTATCGCCACCTACTAGCAGACAAAGTACACCTTTTTGGCTAAAGGATAGCTTTGAAAAGCAGCATGCATTTAATGGAGCTACTAACCGGAGATTTGAATCAACGGTTAGATGACACTCACAACGGCTACAAACAACGGCCAGATTTTGTGTCTCAACGGCTACACAACTAGCAAGATCATATATAAAGGACATATCTGAAGATTGAAGAATATAGAGAAGAGAAAAATTTATTGCAAGAAAAGAAAGAACTCAGAGCAGTTACTCCAAACATTCTTCAAAGCATTAAAAGCTCACAGCAGATTTCCTAAGAGTCAAATCCGATCTCATACCTTTGCTAAATCAAGAGAGAATACCAAACCTTAAAAGAGTCAAACCTCTTCATTTAGTTCTCTCTTAGATTCTGAACTCTTGTGTGTTCCAACGTCCTTTCAGAACCCAAAACACTTGAGAGTTCTAGTGCCATAAATTGTCTACACTAACTCTTTTGAGAAGAGATTTCTTGTAGAGCCAAACAATCTTGTTGATTGTAGGAAGAGTCCTGTACAATACTTGGAGAAGTCCGTGATAATACTGGGAGGAGTCCTGTACAATACTTGGAGAAGTCCGTGATAATACTTGGAGAAGTCCTGTCTAATACTTGTATTGGAGAAGTCCTTGATACTTGCTAGTGAAAATCTTGGTGGTGGCCAAGTACTGGACGTAGCCCAATCGTTTAGGGTGAACCAGTATAAATTCTTGTGTGCTGATCGTTCTGCTTTATTTACTTACTTCCGCTGCACTAAACGGTTTTTGGAAAGTCACCAGAACAGTTTTCTTAAGAACTTATATTCTTTTCATAAACTAAAGTTTTAACAAGTAATTTTTAAGGACACAATTCAAACCCCCCCCTTTCTTGTGTTACTTATTTACATATCAGAGGCATTTATAAAAAAAAACTCTTTTATTCATATCATTCTTATTATATCTTAAAATGGAGGATTTTTTCTCATAATCCTACATTGACGACGAAACTCTGTTTTCTCAAGCTCTAGGCGGTGCCGCTTGTACTCCAACAGGACCAAACTCTGATGAACCTCCTGCCTCTCAGGACTCTCCACCGCGGCCTTAAGATGATGAGGTAAGATCTGAAAACCTTGAAGAAGAGTTTAATGAACTGCTTGAACATTCTTACACTTTATCTGAAAAATACAAGAACCTGAAGAAACAGTTTTCCAAGTTGCAAAAAGAACATGAGAAAGTTTTAAAAGAAAAAGATTCCATCATTTATGAAAATGAGTTTTTAAAGAAACAAGACTCCACGATGGAAGTATCTGCTTTAAAGAAAAGAATCAAAGTTTTGATTGATGATTTATCTACTTTCACAATAGGGCATGACAACTTAGTTAAACTATGTGGAAACAGTAGAGACTTATATGATAAAAGTGGTTTGGGTTTTGACAGCAGTGAACCGTCCAATGAAACTATGTCTGATATATCGTTTACTTCTTCTATTGATAGTGAATCCAAATTTGTTGTGAACTGTTCAGTAGAAAGGGAAGGAAAGAAAATCTTCTATGAGAAGAAGATTCCTCCCAAGCGTGCAACTAACCCTATAGGACCCAAGAAAATCTGGGTACCTAAGAAATCAATAATTCTTGTTGCAGATTTACTTAACAGAACGAAGGAAACACCAACAATGGTACCTGGACAGTGGATGCTCGCGTCATATGACGGGAGAAAAATCTATGTTCCCCGAGATTCAAGTTAGATCTGACGGTGGATCTGTAACCTTTGGTGGAAATCAAAAAGGATTCATTGTTGGAGAAGGTACTGTTGGTAAGGAACCTCTTCCAGTAATTAATAATGTCTTGTTAGTTAAAGGGTTAAAACATAATCTACTTAGCATAAGTCAATTATGTGATAGTGGGTTCACTGTTTCCTTTAATAAAGTGAAGTGTAGTGTTACTGATTCCGATGACAAAATCATCTTTGAAGCTCAGAGACAAGGGAATCTATATAAGATGAACTTGGAAAACCTAGCAAATCAAAATGTAACTTGTCTAGTATCATCAGAGGATAATACATGGCTTTGGCATAGGAAGCTAGGGCATGCATCCTTAAGGACCATTACTAAAATCATAAGTAATGACTTAGTACGTGGTTTGCCAAAACTATCTATCAAATCTGATGCTACATGTTCTGCATGTACTCAAAGCAAACAACATCGTACCTCCTGTCAGGCTAAAAACTTTGTCAGTACTAGCAAACCTCTGGACCTCTTACATATGGATTTGTTTGGTCCCACTAGGGTAGCTAGTGTTTCTGGAAAAAGATTTTGTTTTGTCATTATCGATGACTACACAAGATTCTGTTGGGTCTACTTCCTAAGAAGCAAGGATGAAACATTCCAAGCATTCAAGATCTTCAGCAAAAGAGTTCAAAATGAAAAGGGCTACTGCATCACAGCCATTCGCAGTGACAGAGGAGGAGAGTTTGTGAATGAAGATTTTGAAAATTTCTGTGCACAAGAAGGTATCAACCATCAGTTCTCAGCTCCAAGGACACCACAGCAAAACGGTGTAGCTGAACGGAAGAACAGATCACTTCAAGAAATGGCAAGGACAATGCTCAGTGAAACTTCCCTACCAAAGTATTTCTGGGCTGAAGCTATTGAAACTGCATGCTACATTCAGAATAGAATATCTATGCGACCCATGTTGAAAAAGACTCCATATGAACTATGGTAAGATAGAAAGCCTACTGTATCGTACTTTCATCCATTTGGATGCAAGTGTTACATTCTCAACACCAAGGACAACATCGGAAAATTTGACAATAAGTCTGATCAAGGAATTCTCCTTGGATATTCTTCTCACTCCAAAGCCTATAGAATTTACAACTCAAGAACAAAATTTGTTGAAGAATCTATCAATGTCAAGTTTGATGATAGTTCAATCAAGGCCGTTGATCGTTTAGAAAGAGATTTTCTCAATCTAGACCTATCAGATCATGATGAAGCAGATGACGATACAACAAGAGCTCAACCATCAGAATCAGTTCATGAAGATCAATCTCCGTCACCTCCTGCTACTATCCCTGAACAGTCCGACCAAGTCATGACTTCAAGCAGAATCTCACTTCCAAAGGAGTGGAAGTACAGAAGTGATCATCCACCAGAGCAAATCATTGGAAGTGTATCAGAAAAAGTAAAGACCAGATCAGCATTCAAAGAAGAATCAAACAGCGCATTCATCTCAGAGATTGAACCAAAGAACGTTGAAGAGGCTCTACAAGATGAAGGATGGATTCTGGCTATGCAAGAAGAACTAAATCAATTTGAAAGAAGTCAAGTATGGACCCTCGTTCCAAGACCAACTGGAAAATCTATCATTGGTACTAAATGGGTCTTCAGAAACAAGATGGATGAAAATGGGAAAGTCACTAGAAACAAAGCGAGACTAGTAGCACAAGGTTACAACCAACAAGAAGGAATTGACTACACTGAAACGTTCGCACCAGTTGCAAGAATTGAAGCAATAAGGATACTCCTAGCTTTTGCATGTCAACACTCCATCAAGCTATATCAAATGGATGTCAAAAGCGCCTTTCTGAACGGAGTAATTGAAGAGGAAGTCTATGTGAAGCAACCTCCAGGCTTTGAAGAACCGTCCACTCCAGCTCCAGACTACGTGTTCAGGTTGAAGAAAGCTCTGTACGGTTTAAAACAAGCCCCAAGGGCTTGGTATGATCGTCTAAGCAACTTTCTCATGAAAAATGGTTTTTCAAGAGGAAAGATTGACAACACCCTCTTCAGGAAGCAATTGAAGGACGACTACATCCTTGTACAATTGTATGTTGATGATATCATCTTTGGTGCAACCAGCGATAAACTGTGCAAAGAATTTTCTACTCTCATGCAAAGTGAATTTGAAATGAGTATGATGGGAGAACTGAAATTCTTTCTGGGACTTCAAATCAAGCAAGAGAAAGACAAGATCTTCATACATCAGTCCAAGTACATAAAGGATATGCTCAAAAAATACAACATGCACAAGTCAAATGAGATGAGTACTCCTATGTATCCCAACACTGTTCTGGACAAAAGTGATGAAAGCTCACCAGTTGACCCAACATCGTACAGAGGGATGATTCGTTCACTTCTTTATTTAACGTCCAGCAGACCAGACATAATGTTTAGTGTTTGTCTATGTGCAAGGTTTCAGGTAAACCCACAACAATCTCATCTTAGTGCTGTTAAGCGAATCTTTAGATATTTAATTGGTACTGCTAATCTTGGTCTATTATATGAGAAAGGTGAAGATTTCAGGTTGAAAGGATTTTGTGATGCGGATTATGCTGGTGATCGAGTTGAACGAAAAAGCACTAGTGGAGGATGTCACTTTCTGGGAAACTGTTTAGTATCCTGGACAAGTAAACGTCAAAGCACTATTTCCTTATCCACTGCTGAAGCTGAGTTCTCTGTACACAACTCCTATGGATAAAGCATCAACTTGAGGATTACAACATTCATGAAAACAATATACCTCTTCTATGTGATAACACAAGTGCCATCAATATTGCCAAGAATCCAGTTCAGCATTCAAGGACAAAGCATATTGAGATCAAACATCATTTCATTAGAGATCTTGTGGCAAAGGGAAACATTGATATATCTCATATACACACAGAAGATCAACTTGTTGACATACTCACGAAACCTCTTTTAGAAGGCAGATTCTCAGATCTAAGAACAAGGATAAATATGCACTCTGCTCAATAAAAGGTATGGAAACAAAGGTTTCTATTTTGCAGGTTTCGCTCTTCAAAGAACATCAGCACTGTTCTGTCTCTTCACTGTTCAACCAGTAGATCAAATCGTTCAACAACTCTTCGTTCAATGAAGTTGCTCTCAGGAAATCTATATCGTTTGGTTAACAGCTGGCAAAGAAATTGTTTAGTTCAACGCATCATTACTCTCGCACGTGCTACAACAGTGAATTTTGAAAGGTCTCATCACATTAAATGCGAAGCAGTTATCTTTCTTACTTTTAACGCGCATGGTCTCAACTGCCCAATTGTTTAATAGTTTCCCTCTCATGAAAAGAAAACCGCCATCTGTACAACACCCAAAACCGCCATTCCTTATTCCAAATCAAATATATCCAAAATATAACCGCCATTCCTTATTCCAAATCAAATATATCCAAAAGATTTCCTTCTCTCTCTTTCACCTCACTTCATTTGCAATTTACTCTCTCTCTCTCTTCCAAGTAAAGAAACCCTAAGCTTTCTCTGCAACTTCCTCTCATTCCCAAATGGCCGGAGTTCTTGCTACCTCTTCCAAAGCCCCTTCCAAATCAAAGGCCCCATCCAAGAAAGGTGGTAAAACACCTTACTCTGCTGAAGAAATGGAGATCATCCAGAGGAGATCAGAGAGAATCAACCGCCAACGCTCTGTTCAACTCAAGGAGGTTGGAGCCGTGAAAACTGAGAAACTGGGTGACAACTCTCTTGTGTCCCCAAGGTACTTTGATCTGAAGGTGTTTGCCTTCGTGAAGATGGCTGGGCTTGCAGACTTACTTCATCAGGACTGGGAGACGGTGTACACCATGGCTCAGCGCGAGGTGTATGTGCCTTTGGTGAAGGAATTTTATGACTGTGCTGTTGTGATAAATCACAGAAAAGTCATTAAGTCCAAAGTAAATGACAAGATCATCTCAGTAACTCTCAACGACATGGCTGAAGCACTGGATGTGGATTTGGAAGTTGGTGAAAAATATTCTCCAAATTGGTTTGCGAAAGTTGATGACTGGAAGTGCATTTGGAAGAACCAAGAGGAACCACTGACTGTGGAAGTAAGCAATCTCATTGATGAAGTAAAGTTCAACAATGCTGTGATTAGCAAGGTTGTCTTACCAAAGGATGGTGCAAGAAGTCATGTAAATGCGCATGCAAGGTACGCATTGTACAAGATCTTGAAAAGAGTGAAAATTAACCCTGCACACTTGATGTGGAACTACTTGATCAACTATCTGGAGAAAAGCCAAGGATACCTTCCTTTTGGCTCGCTACTGACTGTTATTTTCGAGAAGAAAGGTATTACCAAAGAGTTTCTGGAATCAGAGGATCGCTTGAATGAAGATGTGATCTTTCCTTCACCGATCAGACTGGGAGATGTGAGCAAGATGAACATTCCCTTTGATGCCTCTGATGTTCCTGAAGAATACTTGCCCAGAACAAGGAGAAACACCAGAGGAAAAGAAAAGGTATCTGATGAACAGACTGTCCAGACAAGGAAGAAAAGTCTGACAGAACTGTCCGATGTGTCAAAGAAGGAACCGTCCAAGAGAATCGTTCCTGCAGCTCTCCGCATCGCATCGTTCCCTGAGGACGAGGAAGAACAGTCCGTTCCAATCCCCACAGCTCCTGCAAAAAGCCGTTCAATCAAGATTGTGAAGAGTGGTGAACCCCTGCATTCTCAATCCAACCCCATCGCTTCAAGAACCAGATCAGGAAAAGGTTCTCCGCCTGTCAAGAACGCTGAACCCAGAAAGCTAAAGAGATTGAGGAAGCAATTTGAAGAACCTCAAGTTGCTGTTGGACCACATCCTGCATATCAGAAAAGGGAGATTCTCTCTGCTGAACCTGAGGAGCCCTTCTTTGATGAGGACATTGTTCTTCACACAAGGTTAGCAAGCTCTCTCTTACCTTATCAAGAAATTCCTACTGAAATGTCCAACAAAGATTTTCTGGATTCACTGTTTGTTGACAATACTCAAACACCACACTCCTCTCCAACACATTCACAACACCACACTGAACCATTGCCAAAACTCCCACCAAACACAAACCTCAATGAACCCTTGACTGAAACAACAAATGAACCATTCACACCTCAACCAAACTCTACCATGAACACTGTTTTCATCACTGACCAAACTGCCGTTGCACAAGAGAATGCCTCTGCATTCCAACTTGTTCAATCTTTGCCTAAGTCATTGATTGCCGATGAGCATGTGACACCTTCTACTCTCAAACCGTTCACGGAAGCAAGCACTCTCAAGGCAAGCAGATCCGGTACTGTTCTCTATATTTCTCAAGCAAGAAAGAGGCGTCTTCAGACGCTAGTGTCCTCTGCTATCAAACGCAGACGCACCTTGACGACTACCAAGGGATCGTTCAAAAGCTACCTGAACCTTCTGGCAAGAAAGATTGACAAGTCTTCAAGCAATCAGCTCACCGCTACATGGAAACGACAAGAGGGTGACAACTACATGTTCCAACTTCACGCTTGCAAAGTTCCTGATCCAGACTTCTGGAAATTGAGTGTCTCTGAGGGATATGTTGGTACTCTGCCATATTCTCTCATGAATCGGACCTCAGCGCTCTCACTGAAATTTGGAACTTGGGTATTTGTACTCCTACCCACTCACATTCCTGAAGTTGTTTCTCATTCTGAGAAAGACCACACTGAAAAAGGAAAGGAGAAGATGCTTGAAGAAGAAGAAGATGCAGAGTCACAAATGAACAGTTCTGCTGATGGAAAAGAAGAAGATGAATCTGAGGGACTTCAAGCTGGTTTCAAGACTGAAGGTGGAAGCTCAAGTGCTCAAGTCTTGGCGACTCAATTTGTCACCAGAGAATACTTTGAAGACCACCATGACCACATCAACCAGTAGTTCATGACCCTTGCTCTGAAGATCGATCAGCTGCTGACACGCTTTGGCTAATGGCCAACTCTCTATCCTGAACAATTCGCATTTACTTTTATGTTTTAAGACAATTGTTCACTGATTATGCTTTTACCGTTCTACCATGCTTATCGTTTTATGACTAACGTTTGCCATGTTTGCTATGCCTATTATACCGTTCTACTAATTATTTTCTCTTTTTTTTCTTTTTAATAATGCCAAAGGGGGAGAAAATAGGAATTATAGAAAAGTTTAAGATCAAGTTCAAGTTTGTTTCCTTAACCTAACACCAAAGTTTTATACGACTCAGGGGGAGTAATATGATTTGAATAAGTTTGCTTTTAAACTTTTATCATACTCAATTCAGGGGGAGCATAAATTCTTTTTACTCTTGATCATTATCCTTTTCAATAAAAATTGTCATTATCAAAAAGGGGGAGATTGTTAAGTTCAAACGTGTTACAACGTGTTTCAATCTTATTTTGATCCTAACAATTTTAATAAATACTTCTTTATACTAAAATCTAATTCCAGATGTTAATGTCATTTTTCAGGAAATATATATTATAAGGTCACATGCTTCAACGAATATGTCTAAGCCTTATAAGGAAAAAGAAGTTTACGCAAGATATGACCGCATCGTCCAGTAAACGAGGAAGACACTTATTCTGGATCGTTTCATGCCACGTCATACCTCAGAATTTCAGAAGAAGCCTTTGAGCGGGAAAGTCAAAATTATATCTCAACCATTTGTCCCATGCTTTAGTCAGAAGGAAACTAATCCGGTCTCGTGCAAACTGATTTACCTTTGAAGAGAGAAGTCTCGGTGACCAATGAAAAGGAAAAAGGACAACACGTCAACATCACATTTCCAAAATGTCTCTCTTCTGCAAAGTAGCCCAAAGCTATCGCCACCTACTAGCTAACAAAGTACACCTTTTTGGCTAAAGAATAGCTTTGAAAAGCAGCATGCATTTAATGGAGCTACCAACCGGAGATTTGAATCAACGTTTAGATGACACTCACAACGGCTACAAACAACGGCCAGATTTTGTGTCTCAACGGCTACACAACTAGCAAGATCATATATAAAGGACATATCTGAAGATTGAAGAATATAGAGAAGAGAAAAATTTATTGCAAGAAAAGAAAGAACTCAGAGCAGTTACTCCAAACATTCTTCAAAGCATTAAAAGCTCACAGCAGATTTCCTAAGAGTCAAATCCGATCTCATACCTTGGCTAAATCAAGAGAGAATACCAAACCTTAAAAGAGTCAAACCTCTTCATTTAGTTCTCTCTTAGATTCTGAACTCTTGTGTGTTCCAACGTCCTTTCAGAACCCAAAACACTTGAGAGTTCCAGTGCCATAAATTGTCTACACTAACTCTTTTGAGAAGAGATTTCTTGTAGAGCCAAACAATCTTGTTGATTGTAGGAGGAGTCCTGTACAATACTTGGAGAAGTCCGTGATAATACTGGGAGGAGTCCTGTACAATACTTGGAGAAGTCCGTGATAATACTTGGAGAAGTCCTGTCTAATACTTGTATTGGAGAAGTCCTTGATACTTGCTAGTGAAAATCTTGGTGGTGGCCAAGTACTGGACGTAGCCCAATCGTTTAGGGTGAACCAGTATAAATTCATGTGTGCTGATCGTTCTGCTTTATTTACTTACTTCCGCTGCACTAAACGGTTTTTGGAAAGTCACCAGAACAGTTTTCTTAAGAACTTATATTCTTTTCATAAACTAAAGTTTTAACAAGTAATTTTTAAGGACACAATTCAAACCCCCCCTTTCTTGTGTTACTTATTTACATATCAGAGGCATTTATAAAAAAAAACTCTTTTATTCATATCATTCTTATTATATCTTAAAATGGAGGATTTTTTCTCATAATCCTACATTGACGACGAAACTCTGTTTTCTCAAGCTCTAGGCGGTGCCGCTTGTACTCCAACAGGACCAAAATCTGATGAACCTCCTGCCTCTCAGGACTCTCCACCGCGGCCTTAAGTGAAGCCTCCACCGCTCGAATATCGGCATAATTGTCTGGTTCCCGCTGGAACAAATCCTCGAGCTCCTCCACAAATGCAAGGAACCCTCTGAGTTTGTTGTCCATCTCAGGGCTTAGACCCATGCCCAGTAACCGATTGGTCAGTTGATAGACGCTAGGATCTTCTGGATGCCTAACGTTGATAGAGAGGTCCTCATCAAAAGATTTCTTCCTCAGCTTGCTAATACAACTTTCGAAGGATGCCATTGTGATGTTTGAATTAGAAAACATATGAGATGTGAAGACTGTTATGAGTTAACGACCATTTATACACTAAGTTCAGTCTCCAGGAGTTATTGCCAAAGAAGTTTCTCGAGGAGTTTTTCCTTGGAAAATGATGCAACTCGCAATAAAGTCATAAGTATTCATGGTCGGTGGTCAATGGTAACCCTCCGTTGGAATCTAGGGAAGAGGCGTTTAAGGTGCAAAGGTTAGGACTCTATAGGAAGGACGACTCGCATGGTTCACGGCCTAGGACTCTGCGGTGCAAATGCCCAAAGCTCGTGGCAGGAACGGTGTCGGCGGAGAAGGATGGCTTAAGAAAAAAAAAAAAGTAGCAAGATAGAACACAAACGGAACCTAGAATTTGCATTAAAAGATAAACAAGAAAATAGATCGCGGTTACAAGATCGACCTAAAAACTGCTAACATTCTTCGTTTCCCTCTACATCTTCTTCATTCAGGAAACGCTCGGCGACAAAGCCTGGGGGATCATCGATATCAACCAACCTAGTGAGAGTAACCTTCTTGAATGCTCCCATTTGGTGAAGATCGATCTGGGGATAGAGGTGCTGGACTTGGGCTTTGGCGAGGAAAAAGCCACGACCGCGCTAAAAAACGGCGAAGGCAGTGGCGTCTGACTTCATTCTTTCCTCTAAGGCCTTCGCGTCGAGCTGAGCTTGAGTCTTTGTCGTGGATAAAGCTTCATTCTTCTTCGCCAGTTCAGCACAAAGATGTTCGAGTTCAGTCTCCATTGAAGAAAGGGCTTGATCCTTAGAGGCCACCAAATCCACTTTTGTTTCGGATTCCTCCTGAACCTCCTGCTGAAGCTTCGCTAGGGCCTTCTCCAAATTAGAAATTCTCCTGTCTCAGAATTCCAGGCTAACTTCCGCACGGCTAGTTTGCTCGGCCAACTCTTTGGAAAACGAGGTTTCTTTGGCATTTAGTTGGGCGAGGAGCGCCTTACGCTCCTCAACAAATTCAGCGTTGAGGGCGCGGAGGCGCGCCACCTCTGATCGCAACACCTCGGCATCCTGGGCGGACTGCTTATAATGATGAAAAGCGTGGAGCGCCATCGCCAATGCGCTTTCTGAAACCCTGTCATAGCCTCACTGCTTGATCACTTCAACCATTCTTACAATTTGCGCTGATGTCAGGGACATAGAATATGGAGGGTCTCGATTTGTAGAGCCCTGAGGCGGGGCGGGGCTATGCTTGGGCGATGGAGCGCTAGCAGATGGCAATAAGTTTTGGCCAGGAGATGGTAGGGTAACTTTCGCACTGGAGGGAGGCTTGTCGACGGAACCGCCCCAGGCCGAGGCGAGGAAACTGGAGCCATCTGTGAAGGCCCGCCGGGCTAGTTTGACTTGGGAGTCTCCTTAGACTCATAAAAAGCTGCAGAGATAACAAGAGTTCTTTCCCCGCCGGAGGACGATGTAGCAGCCGCGGAGTGCGGTCTCTTTGGGGAAGGGCGAGGGACCTCCTCGCCGAGTGGACTTTTCCCACACACTTTTGACAAGGACGTTTTGTCGCCCTTCAGGTTAATTCGGGGGGGGAGGGGGGAACGAGACGTTCCCTTTCTTCTCAAAGGCGGTCAGAAGGCCCTCGCTGGCTTGGCGCATTTTTCCTGAAGCAAAGAGCGGCGAGGGTAAGCTAGCAGAAAGCGAGGAGGACGGAGTAAATAGGGAGAAAGGATTTATCGAGTACACGAGTGCAGTCTAAAACCGAGAGTCTAGCCAGGAAGCTGATGACAGCTTTGTCCTCAGGGGTTAAGGAATCTTCAGGTGGGTCAATTACTTGGACCACCTCTTGGGTCCAGAAGAGGGGGAATCGGGCGATGCCGTCCCTTTGGGTAAAAACCTCAGGATACTCATGGGACACCACGACCCTGAAGAACTTCCAAGCCAAATCGACGATAATGTTGGACCAAAAACGGTTGAAGCGCTGACGTCTGGGTCTAGCTTCCAGGGAAACCCAGTTACGTGGCGGCGACGGCTGGGCGGACACGCGATAGAAATAGAAGAAGTGGGAGGGTTCAGGCTCTTGCTGAATCACGTCGTAGAGGATTTCAAAGCATCGTAGGAAAGCCCAACTGTTGGGGTGAAGTTGGTTGGGAGCGACATTGATGCTATGAAGCACGGAGCATATGATGGGGGAAAAGGGAAACCTAATTCCCAAACTGGTGAACATGTATCCATACGCATAGAAGAAGTGGGGAACACTCACGTGGTTGTCTTGGGGACGAAGCCAAGGACGTTCGACAGCTGTGCACACGCCGTAGTACATAAGGTTGTCAAGAGGTTTCTCATGGCAAAACCCACCGGATTCTGAAGAAATTTCACAAATGGATGACCACTGATCCAAGCTAAATGGTTGGTTGGGCATCGTCCCGGCGGGCAGAGCCCTAACAGCGGGGGCCGGCAAGGATTCCCAGGTTCTCGTTTGGAAGGCAACGATGTCCTTTTCTTCAAGCGGAGCTCCCCCTTGGGGGGGGGGGGAGCAGATCAGCAGGAAGAACACACCGTAAGGGGGTGGCGACAGTGACATCGCATTTGGAGTTTTTGGTACGGCGCTTCAGTGTCATTACGAACAGGGGTATAAGAAGTAAGGGTCACTTTAACGTTGTGGAGATCTGTCGGAAGGAAGGGCGGCGCGTGGGAAGTTGTGAAAGTAAAAACAGTGGTTTGCAGAGGGAGATTCACGCGTCGTGAAAAGATTAAGGGATAAGTGGAACAACGTCTTTATAAGCAAAAGGTAATGATTAAGGGAAACGTGTGAAGGGACGTTGAGGGCAGTTGTTGAAAAAATGTGGAGGAAAGGTGGAAGATCGTGCCCCATTACAACGGGACAAATGATTGCAGTTGCGGGATTTCGGGAAGTGGAAATGACTCAGTAAGGGGAAATTACAAACGGCTAAAGATAGTTGGCCCAGTATCCAAAACTGACAGGCCTTTTGGGGTTTCGAGGGGACGTTTCGGGAAGCAGTTGAGATTTTGCAGATCTAAGCTGCCACGTGTCGAACGCCCTGAGCGCATCAAGGTCTCAAGATTTAGGACACATGCGTGGCCGCGACGGGGCGAGAAAATCAAGCGTCACCGCCACAAGCTTGCTTGTGGACTCGAGTCGCCAAGGGAGCGTGACGAGGCGTTCAACATTTTAGATTTTTAAAGCTTTAAATTACCAAGCCAAGTTGGCAATTGCTCTTTATTTCCGTACCTTATGTTTGGCATTAGTTAGTTTCTTACGTTCGTCGCCTTGTCTCTTTTGTTTAAAGACACACTTAGCTCTCATGCTTCGAGCTCGGTGTCTTGTGGACTGGGCGAGACCCTAGGGTCCCTCGCCCAGAAGCACTGGTCTAAGGCGAGGAGCGGACCAGAGACTTGGGTCTTCATCCCAGAGGCCCAACCGGCCCATTAGAATGATTTAGAGGCGCTAAGCCCAACTCCCCCAACTATAAATAGGGGAGGGATACCAATTGTAAAGGACTCTTAGCTTATTTGAGAAATAAAAAACTTGAAATTCAGTTACACTCTCTCTCTATGCGGTTACGCTCTCATTCTCTCTAGGAACCTCACATCACGTTCCTTACACCTTAGGTACTATACCTCATCTCAATGTTCATGAAGGAACAAAATTAATCTATACTATCTTGTCAAGATAATTTTATCATAGATCCCCCCTCAGGATAAATTTTACACATGATGGACATGATAGGATTAGGGACAGGATTGTGTTATCCTATCCTGCTCGTGCGACAAACAAAAGATAAGAGCATGATATGATTGCACTATCATATCCTGTCCACGAAACGAGCCCTACAAATCATGAATTATAAACGGAACTGCAAAAAATAACCAAGTCACCCTAAATTAAATCCAAACGAAAGTAATAAAAGGTGGCGGATGTATCAATGTCGTCGTCTTGGAAAGCCTACATTTGGTCCATCCTGGTTGAAATGTTAGTCAAGTCTTGCCAAAGTTCATGGTCTCCAGAGGGTCCATCCTAGGTGTGGAATTACGCATGCTACAAAGCTCATCCATGATCATTCTGTTCGCACGTTGTCTTGGATTTGAAAGTTGCAAGCTCCAGAGTGTGTCTGTGTCTTCCTTTGTCAAGCTTGCCATGATGTCATTCCATGTGTGGAGCTGCTTCATCATTGGGTTTACTTAACTCGACGGTGTGTAGCTTTGCAGATCGTTGTTGGAGCCTTTGTTACATTGTTTGTGGGATTATCCAGCTCTGAGGCACTTTTGGCAGCAGTTGGGTTTGTTGTCTTCTGAACTCAGCGCAGTCACAAATTTTTGGGCACTAGCCATGTCTATTTCGCCTAAAGCTCAAGATCATTTTGTGCTGATGGTGTTGGAGCTTTGGAAGAACAAATGGGAGGTGGTGTTTCAAGTTTCCTTGTTCTCAATCTTCTTGGTTCTTGTAAGACCCGGTTCTATGACATTATTTTAATAATATTACTCCCTCCGATCATTTTTATATGAAAAACTTTGACAAAATCACACAAACCAAGGAAACTTATATTTTTTATAAAAAAAAACTACTATGCTTAATCCAATCATGTATTTTCCTTTTCACAAGAACAATCATGCTAATTACCATAAATGTTGACAATACCTATTGGGTGCTTGCAATTTCCTTCCAAATTTTTGCATAGGGAATAGGTCTCTTTGTATTGGAATGAATTATTTAACTTAACTTTATAAGAGTGTTTCTTGTAAAAAGGACCGGAGGGAGTATTAAATAATATTCTATGAATTGCTTGTGCTACATGTGATATAATGTCTTTATAAAGGTGATTAGTTTGTAGATGCAATATTAAGTCTTGGTAATGTCTAGACGTCGATGTGCATGACATTATGAGCATTTTGACTGTAATATTGCAAGGGTTCCGTCATGACGACTTTTTAGGTAAAAATGCCTCGTTAGCAGCGATGAGAGGGCAAATCGCGTCGACGAGGACGATTTCCTGGGCCACATCTTATGGGAAGGTTTTGGGCGTGACTCTTAGGATATTCCATGAGGGAATATTCCTTTCTTCTATTTTAGAGGGTTTTATTTAAATAAAATGAGTTCTTATTTTAAAAAAATGTATTTAATTAGTTTTAACCTATGATTTATTTAAATAATTAATTCTGAAAATATTTTTGAGATACTATGGAGGTGATGCACGAACTTTTGGAGGCAAAATCATTGATAAGGTTTTTGAATTCAAAATTGGAGGTTTTATGATGCATTAAAATGAGAATATTGTAGTTAATGCACTTAATCACACATCCTTTGACTTGGTTTTGTGGTAAGTAAACTTTTTTAGGAAAAATATGAATGAGGATGATGGTGAGCGACCAAAGAGGAGTCAGGAGGTGCAGGTAAGACTTTTTTTTTTCACATTTAAGGTGCTGATCATGAAGAAAGAGGAAATAAAGGAGTGGAGACTTTTTGACAACACTAATGGAGGAACTTTTTTTCGCATTTAAAGTCAGCAATGCCTTATTTTTTAATCTTTAAAAGTTGAGGCTTTAATTCCAATTAAATGAAGGATTAATGCTTGATTTCAAAGGGAGTTTTGTGTAACACCCCGACTTTCGGAGCGTGACTTTAGTAACAAATTAAAAACCAACAACGGAAAATGAATGTTTTTTTTTTAAATGTGACAAGACTTGTCCAACGAGCACTTAAATAAAAACTCCAGACATTCCCCGATAAGGGTAGTTTGATCCCCAGGTCAAGAAAGAAGTACTCATAAACTTAAAGAAAGTGGGGCTGCTCCACGCTTTGCTCGATCGTGCGGTGCTGCTAGGGACGACAGACCTCCAAGCCCTAGCCGGTGATGAGGATATCCTCGAAGGACTTCTCGCAGCAAAGCCCACCAGCCTGGCGGGCTGACTCGGCAATGGACTTATCGGTGGGTTGCTTAGAAGGTTGGAAAATGGCATCCTGAGTGGGCTCTTGAGTTGTGGACGGGGGCAAGGTGGCGAAGATTCGATGCCAGAAAGCGTTCTTTTCATTTTCCGAAAGAGGAAATCCCCCAAGGGGGGGGGAGGGTTAACCATAAGAGGAGATGCGGGAGTGTAACGCCCCGATTTTTCACGAGTGTCACTTTAATAACCTTTATCCAAACTAAATATGCTGGCAAAACTTTAGAAGTCAAGAATATGCAAGTATATATATATATTTTTCCAAAACATGCTCTAGCCAACACCCAATAATTACCCAATAATATATATCTTTATATCCAAAAGTATACGTTCAATTGAGTCTTCAAAAAGAAATATCAAAAGACTTATGCCCGACATGCTTCCTGTGATCTCCACACTAGGTAGGACACAAAGCAGCAAAACATCGGAACCTACCCTTCCTCTAAAACCAAAGGAATACAGACTCATATGATAATACTACAAGCTTCAACCAACAACGATAAGCTTTCTACCCAAAAGGCTCAAGCCTTACACAAGACTCTATTCCTCTCTGAGGGATTCTCCTCAACGGTCGAACAATCGATCTCGAATAAGATCTGCAATAGGGTTCTAGCATCAGCAGATATATAGTCAAATCCACGAACGACTCAAGGTACACTTCACATAACTCTGATACAAAGCCATGTTACTTCATTAGATCACCATGGATCCTCCTCATCTGCAGCACCACTGCGCCTTCCCCAAAGCATGGTACTTGATCATGTTGTCGCCATCACCTAGCACTCGCCCATCACCTGGCAGTCGCCGGCCGCCCAAACACAAGCAATACATACAATGGCGTGCGAGGGTCAACTTCCATAATATATGTATATATATAATAGTAGATCACACAGTATAATATAATCACATACTTATACGTTTCACGCTCACACACGCAAATCTATCGATCACGTGGCTTACGTAAAATATGAGGGTTGTCCATGACAAACCTCTCCCACACACATAACAATTAAATAACATTTAGCTTATCTCAAGCATATCAAAACTCATAGCACATATCAAGCTCAATCGACAACCCTAAGGTTAGTCTATATGCTCGTGCAAATGCAATGCCACAGAGGCACATCAAATGATCCGGAAATAAATGTCATTTCGATATGAGGTAGGCGGGACAACACTTAGTCGGTCTGATACCCACTCCAGTATCAACCTCTGACTAGTGAATGCCACTTAGTTGATACCCACTCCAGTATCAACATAGTTGATACCCACTCCAGTATCAACATGGTTGATAACCTCTCCATTATCAACATTTGAAGGTACGACCACTCCATCGTCCTCAGAAGACAGGCATGGCCACTCCACCATCCTGACAAAATGTATGCATGCATGATATGAATCATGGTTAGCCAAACAAACAATAACGCCATCTCCAGTGTTCGTGTTTACTGCTAAGAAAATAGTCAAACTAGGACACAATTCTGGTTTATCACCAACGGTTGCACTCCGCTCCAAGTGACTGAAGTTTACACTACGATAGGTCACTCCACTCCAAGTAACCGTGTCGTCGAGTCTCATCTTTCTTTCCTAAAAAATCATCAAATAAAAGTCCACCTTTAAAATTTTCTTTTCTAAACAGGATTGATTGAAGTCCCCTCTGAAAATATCTTTCTCATTCTTTAAAAGTTGTGTTGCAAATAAACCCTCTTTTATTTTACAAAATATGTGTACACTTTAATTATTTCCATTAGATGAAGTTTATAAGTAAATCTTGACCAAGTTTGTTCTTTTTCAAATACGTTGGAAAGTTAAATAAAAGTCCCCACCCCGTGCAACTCTTTTTGAGAATACCACTTGATCAAAAACCACAGTAGATCTAAAGCATCGTTAGAATCTCCTCTAACCGAAACTTGTAAGAACCCTCTGGTTACACAATCGAGTTGTCAAACAATCAAATTTCACAATTCAGGTTATAGCATAATCACAACAAGCCATTATATCAAATAGCAAGCATCAAAGTGCTCTCACAACAATCATCTAGCATATATTCAATACTATAAATAGCCTAAGCGAATAGCTCACAACAATCACATAGCATATATCTAATAATATAAATAGCCGAAGCGAAGTGCCCTCACCGTAGCCACTTTCTTTCCTAAGTTACGACTTCGATTCAATCACGTCGTCGCTCCTCGTACCGGCTCGCTGCCCTTCCATCCTTTAGCTCTCACACGAACGCATTCTCGCACTTCGTATCCTTAGAAAATTAATCGCTTTCAAAATTCTAGCTTGAAGATCCTAGCTTACACTCCTAAAACTCAAGAATCTCCTCAACTCAAAACAATCACTCAAAAACTATCACCAAAAACTAATAATACAAAAGAATGGTGTATGCCAATGTTTCTCCATTTCTCTCTCGTGTGTATCCTTCTCTGTAATTTTCCAAGTCATTCTTGTTCTATATATAGGCTTCAGTCTAGTAGGAGGTGGCAATGAAGCATGCATCAAAGTAGGACGTGTTGAACATGGAACAAGCAACCATAACGTGGAGGCTTAGAAGATAGGCAGCATGCAACAATCATGAGGTGTAATGCTTTGGAGAGTAACATGTAAGAAGCATGAGATGTGTGAATCTTGCAGCTAGGGGGATGTGGAAAATTCATTTGTGATGGCGGCTAGGTAGTCTGACACGATTTGTTATCCAACATATAATTTAAGAGATCAAGTAAGTATATTTTCCCCCTGATGAAGGAAATCCTAAACCGACTTCACTTAGAAATAGAAATGAACCTTAGTTTACCTGTGTTAGGACTAGTATGAGTGAGCATGGAAAAGAAGAGTGGCAGGAGCAGGTACCTTTCTCACGAGGAAATTAAAATGTAAAATTTGTGTGTGGATGCCGTGTATAAGGATGTCAAAATAAAGTATAGTTTGATATAGGTAGTGTAAGATTTAACTCATAAAACTATAGAAACAAATATTAGGAAGATGAATCATGAACCTAAATTTACTAGGGACTCTGTAGTATAATTTAAGATCACTTTGAACAAGTTTAAGTGATCAAGTTTTAGAAGTATTAACAATATATATATATATATATATATATATATATATATATATATATATATATATATATATATATATATCTGTTCAGAAACTTCCTATTCTTCTCACAAAAACAAATTTGGTTTACGTGACTCTCTTTTTTTTTTCTTATCTTTTCTATTTTTTTCTTTTTAATTTTCTTTTCTTTTCTAAGAAAATAATAATCCTAATAGAATTATATAAATATAAAAGACATAATAAACACATCAACTTAAACTTAATAGCGCTTATCTCCCTTAAGCCGATAAATAACTAGTTAATTAAAAGCTTAATTTAACTGGGTTTTACAGGGAGCGGCGCTGCGGGTTCGAGAAGATGCTTTGGTGCGGCGTTGGGAAGTCATCTTGCTGAGAGGAAGGATAAGGGTGAGAAAGAAAGAGGGTGCTAGTTTGTCAATTTCAAAAGATTGTGGGAATTCCGAAAATGGTGAATGAGTAAGGGAAGGGGGTTTTAAAAGTTGGGGTAAGCAACGGTTGGGAAGTCGTGCCTCATCATGGCAGAGGTGGAATGATCACTTAAAGGAGTGTGGCGCGGATTTCGGGAAACGAAGGCAGCACATTAAATGAATGGTCACAACGGTTGAAGCTTATTGGTTTGAATTCAAACTGTAAGGATTTACCACGATTCGAAGGGACGTTTCAAAGATAGTGGTTGAGATTCCCTGGATTCGCTGACCTTTATGTCACCTCAGAGCGCCACGTGTCGAAAAGTTACGGCTCAAGGCACGTGCGCGACTACGATGGGGCGAGCAAATCCAGCCCCATCGCCGCAAGCTCGCTTGTGGACTCAAGTTGTCGGGGAAGCGTGACAAGGCGCTCAGAATTTTAAATTTTTAAAGCTTTAAAATTATCAAGCCATGTTGGCAATTGCTCTTTATTCCCGTGCCTTATGTTTGGCATTAGCTAGCTTCTTACGCCCATCGCCTTATCTCTTTTGTTTAAAGACACACTTAGCTCTCATGCTTTGAGCTCGGTATCTTGTGGACTTGGGGACTGGGCGAGACCCCCGGGTCCCTCGCCCAGGGGCGCTGTGATATGATTTGGGAACACAAAGGATCGTCTTGAAAACCGGGGACAAAAGATAGGAACTTGACCCTAACCGCGACCTGCCGGTAGAACCAAAGTTATCAAAGATAAAAAGGGAACTTGACCCTAACCGCGACCTGCCGGTAGAACCAAAGTTATCAAGTTTAGTTCTTAACCCAAGAACAAATGGGAAGCTCTCACAATATGAGAAAACTCAATATCATTCAGATTCAAAAACTGCTTTGTTCCATACATTGAGTCCCTATTTATAGGCTAAGTGGGATGCTACTCTTTCCAATAAGTAATAATGCTCCCACTAACATTTAATAGACTCCACTAGAGATTTATAGCTCCACTAGCATTGGAAACTTGAGTAAAAACCCACTGTTCCTAAAGATGAGTCAAAGGCTCATAAAAGACATTAAAAACCAACTAGGGGGAATACAAAATGTCATCAGAAAATTCACCCCTATATTAAATACGAAAATTCAAGAAAATAACTAAAATGGACTTATTTACTAAATATTAATGTCCATGAGTGCATCTTGAACATGCAGATTGGGTTCTTGGAAATTATGCCTTCAAGTTGGGTCCAAGTCATCATCATTCTTGTGTTCAAGGAAATTGACCCACTTTGGAGTTGCTTCTAATTTATTCTGATATTCTTTTCCCTTGAGCTCCAAAATCAGTCCTTGCAAAGCTTGCTTCATTCTTTTGGTCTTGGACCTTGTCATTGGACCTCCTATTTCCTGCAAAGGGTCTTTGTCTGGGCTGGACCGATCCTCATCATTCCCTCCCTCTTCGAAAGGATTCGTCCTCGAATCAAACCCATCACCTACATCAAACAAAGATAGATCAGCCACATTAAAAGTAGAACTTATAGTTCCATATTCATTTTGCAAATCCAGCTTGTAGGCGTTGTCATTGATCTTTTCTAATACTTGGAAAGGTCCATCTCCCCTTGGGTGCAATTTGGATTTTCTTTGAGTTGGAAATCTTTCTTTCCGCATATGAACCCAAACCCAATCTCCGGGTTCAAAAGTAATGCGAATACGCCCCTTATTAGCTTGCTTTGCATACTGCTCATTCCTTTTCTCAATGTTTGCTCTAACCTTGGCATGCAACTCCCTAACAAAATCTGCCTTTTTGTTTCCATCAAAATTAGCAAATTCATTAGTAGGTAAAGGTAAGATATCCAATGGAGTCAAAGGGTTAAAGCCATACACAACTTCAAACGGAGAGTAAGAAGTAGTAGAATGCACAGCTCTATTATATGCAAACTCAACATGTGGCAAACATTTTTCCCACTGTTTTAAATTCTTTTGAATGATTGCACGCAGCAAGGTAGTAAGTGTTCTATTCACAACCTCAGTTTGCCCATCCGTTTGTGGATGTGCAGTTGTAGAAAACAGAAGCTTAGTTCCTAACTTACTCCATAAAGTTCTCCAAAAGTGACTTAAGAATTTCACATCTCTGTCACTTACTATTGTTCTTGGTAATCCATGCAAACGCACAACCTCTTTAAAGAACAAATCAGCAATATGTGTGGCATCATTTGTTTTGGAGCATGCAATGAAATGTGCCATTTTGCTAAACCTATCAACAACCACAAATATGCTGTCCTTCCCACCCTGTGATTTAGGAAAACCTAAGACAAAATCCATTGAGATATCAGTCCAAGGTTGATTAGGAACAGGCAAAGGTGTATAGAAACCATGGGGCATCACTTTAGATTTGGCTTGCTTACATGTTATGCATTTTTCACAAACAGATTGCACATCATGTTTCATTTTAGGCCAAAAAAAATGCTCTTTCAAAATTTCTAAAGTCTTTTGAACCCCAAAATGTCCCATTAATCCACCACCATGAGTTTCCCTAACAAGCATTTCACGCAAAGAACAAACAGGAACACACAATTTATCTTTCCTAAACAAGAAACCTTCATGTTTATAATAGTCCCCAAAAGCATGCTTAGAACAAGAATCCCATACCTGTCCAAAATCAAAGTCATTGGCATACAAGTCCTTGATATGCTCAAACCCAAGTAGTTTTGTTTGCAATGAAGTAAGCAATGCATACCTTCTAGACAAGGCATCAGCCACAATGTTTTCCTTACCATTCTTGTACTTGATCACGTAAGGAAACATCTCAATGAACTCCAACCACTTGGCATGTCTTTTTTGAAGCTTTCCTTGAGAACTTAGGAACTTCAAGCTTTGATGGTCAGAATGGATGACAAACTCTCTTGGCCACAAATAATGCTGCCAATTTTGCAAAGTTCTTACCAATGCATAAAGCTCCTTGTCATATGTGGGATAATTCAACGCTGCTCCACTAAGCTTCTCACTAAAATATGCAATCGGTTTGGAATCCTGCATCAAAACAGCACCTATTCCAACACCAGAAGCATCACATTCAATTTCAAAAGCTTTATCAAAATTAGGCAAACAAAGCAAAGGTGCATTGGTCAGCTTATCTTTCAAAGAATTAAAAGCATATTCATGCACATCATCCCACTTGAAAGTCACATTCTTTTTAACAAGTTCATTCAAAGGTGCAGCAATGGAACTAAAGTTCCTCACAAACCTTCGATAAAAACTTGCTAAACCATGAAAACTTCTTACCTCATTAGCATTCTTAGGTGTAGGCCATTCTCTAATTGCCTTGACCTTCTCTTCATCAACAGAAACTCCTTTAGAACTTACAACAAAACCCAAAAATACAACAGATTCCATGCCAAAAGAACACTTTTGAAGGTTGGCATACAACTTGTTCTCTTTTAAAACACCAAACACAGCATGTAAATGTTCAACATGTTCATCTAGGGATTTGCTGTAAATTAAAATGTCATCAAAGTAGACTACAACAAATTTCCCAATGAAAGAACGCAAAACATGGTTCATTAATCTCATGAATGTGCTGGGTGCATTAGTTAAGCCAAATGGCATCACTAACCACTCATATAAACCATATTTGGTTTTAAAAGCAGTTTTCCATTCATCACCTTCCTTCATGCGAATTTGATGGTATCCACTTTTCAAATCAATTTTAGAAAACACACAAGAACCATGCAATTCATCAAGCATATCATCTAATCTAGGGATAGGATATCTATACTTTACAGTGATTTTGTTTATGGCTCGGCAATCAACACACATGCGCCATGTTCCATCTTTCTTTGGAACTAAGATCACGGGAACAGAACAAGGACTGAGGCTCTCCCTCACAAATCCCTTTTGCAACAACTCATCCACTTGCTTTTGAATTTCCTTTGCTTCCTCGGGACTCGTCCTATAAGCTGGCCTGTTTGGAAGTGAGGAACCAGGAATAAAGTCAATTTGATGCTCAATACCTCTTAAAGGAGGCAATCCTTGTGGTACATCTTCTGGAAAAATTTCAGCAAACTCCTGCAACAATGAATTAACAGCACTAGGCAAAGAAGAGTTGAGATTGTTAGTGAAATAAACATCTTTGTACATGAGTACAAGCAAGTTCTCCCTTGCTAACAATGCACTCTCAACATCTCTTTTCTTGGCAAATGCACTTACTCTCTTATTTTTCTCTTCACTGCACTCATTTTTTTTCTTTTTCTTTCTTTTTCTCATTTTCATTTTTCTTACTTTTTCTCTCTTTTTCTTGAATGCTCACTTTTTCTTCTCTCAACTTACACTCTTTTGCGATTCTAATTTGATCAGCATATGCTTCAGCAGGTTTGAGAGGTGTCAACACAATGGTGCGATTGTTCATGGTAAAGGTATAGGTATTTTTGTACCCATTATGATCAACATTTCTATCAGATTGCCATGGCCGCCCAAGAAGCAAGTGGCCCACATGCATAGGCACAACATCACAAAGAACCTCATCTTTGTATTTTCCAATGGAAAATGATACCAAAACCTGCTTAGTCACCCTTATGTCTCCACAATCATTGAGCCACTGAAGTCTATATGGATTAGGATGCTTTTTGGTTGGCAAGTTCAGTTTCTCGACCATCAAGGTGCTAGCAACATTAGTACAACTTCCACTGTCAATAACCATGCTACATACCTTTTCATTAATGAGGCACCTAGTATGGAAAATTTTATCACGTTGCTCCGCATCTTCATCTTCCTTAGGCTGTATGCTAAGAGCACGCCTAGTAACAAGCAAATTTCCATGCACGGGTTCAGCCACTTCAACATCACTACAATCTTCTAACAGAGGCATTTCATCATCACTTGAGCTCACACTCTCTATGTCTCCATTATCCAGCAAAATCATTGCTCTTTTGTTTGGACACTCAGAAGCAATATGCCCAATTCCTTGGCATCTGAAACATTTTATATCACGTGATCGTGAAGAAGAATTAGTTTCAGATTTACCTTTAGAGGATGCCATAGTAGACTTGGCCTTCACATTTTCTTTAGGATGGGAAATGGCTTTATTATTCTTCCAATTTGACTTCCAAGAAGTGCTTGAGGATGATGAGAATTTGGAGGAGGTTTTGGACTTCAATTGCTTTTCCACCTGAACTGCTTTGTGCAACAAATCCTCCATCTCCACATAATATTGTAATTCCACCACATCAGCAATCTCCTTCTTTAAACCTCCAATAAACCTTGCCATAGTGGCTTCACGGTCTTCTTCTATATTGGCTCTCATCATAGCTATCTCCATCTCCTTGTAATAATCCTCCACACTCATAGAACCTTGGGTCAGACTTTGCAATTTTCGGTGCAAGTCTCTATGGTAATGGCTGGGGACAAATCTTCTTCTCATGACAGCCTTCATTTCTTCCCATGAGCGAATGGGTCTCTCTCCATTTCTGCGCCTGTTTATCACAAATTGATCCCACCAAATACTAGCATAATCAGAAAATTCAACAACTGCCAATTTTACCTTTTTCTCCTCTGAATAGTGATGGCAATCAAACACATGCTCCACCTTTCTCTCCCACTCCAAGTACAGTTCAGGATCATTCTTTCCTTGAAATGTAGGGATGGTCATTTTGATACTATTCAAGTTATTGTCACTTCTTCTTCTTTCATGAGATCTTCCATCTGAATACTCCTCCTCTTCTTCCTCTTCATTGTTTCGCCTAGGAGGGGACCTAGACCTTGATGCTAAATCATCAAACCTTCTATTTAAGGCTGTGAATTGTTCTGTAACAGCTTTCACAAACAGCTTGAGATCAAATGCTCCTTCTTCGTCTCCACTCATGATTATGTGCTGCCAAAAACACAGTTAGTAATAAAATTCTCACTCACACAATCTCACGTGTTTACACTCAAAATATTTCAATCACTCGTGTTTCTCTCAATCTTTCGCTTTTTATTTTTCCTCTAATGATCTCACAACTCTTGCCTTTTACCACTCAGCTTCACCTTATGAGCTCTTAAATTAAGAACTTTAGGATGGTTCTACACAACAAGGAACAGCTAGAGTATGAAGATGCTAACTTCAGCGATTTAAGGAAATGAGAGATTAGGAAGGACACACTAATTTTTTTTTAAGAGAAATAGAAAACGAGAACAATGGCTGAGGTTTTTTTTTTTTTTTTTTTGATTGCTGGAAAGAAACACACTTAAATTCTTCAGGTCACAACTCTTTTTTTTTTTCCTTTTTTTTTGTAATACTTCTTTCTTTTTTTCTTTTTTTTTTGTGCTTTTGGACCTGAACACTTCTTTTCTTTTCTTTTTTTTTTTGCACTTTTTTTTTTCCAGCAGAATGCAAATCACAAAAGACAAAAAGAATGAAGGAACACACGAAAACTTCAAAAAAAAGATGATGAGAAGACAAGGGAAAGGATAATATGAGTAGGCTGTTTTTTTTTTTTATATAGGATGAGAACAACAAAAAAAAACGAAAAATAAAAACAAAATGGAGAAAAGAAACCTGGTTTTCAAGAGCCTAAGCTCTGGTACCAAATGATATGATTTGGGAACACAAAGGATCGTCTTGAAAACCGGGGACAAAAGATAGGAACTTGACCCTAACCGCGACCTGCCGGTAGAACCAAAGTTATCAAAGATAAAAAGGGAACTTGACCCTAACCGCGACCTGCCGGTAGAACCAAAGTTATCAAGTTTAGTTCTTAACCCAAGAACAAATGGGAAGCTCTCACAATATGAGAAAACTCAATATCATTCAGATTCAAAAACTGCTTTGTTCCATACATTGAGTCCCTATTTATAGGCTAAGTGGGATGCTACTCTTTCCAATAAGTAATAATGCTCCCACTAACATTTAATAGACTCCACTAGAGATTTATAGCTCCACTAGCATTGGAAACTTGAGTAAAAACCCACTGTTCCTAAAGATGAGTCAAAGGCTCATAAAAGACATTAAAAACCAACTAGGGGGAATACAAAATGTCATCAGAAAATTCACCCCTATATTAAATACGAAAATTCAAGAAAATAACTAAAATGGACTTATTTACTAAATATTAATGTCCATGAGTGCATCTTGAACATGCAGATTGGGTTCTTGGAAATTATGCCTTCAAGTTGGGTCCAAGTCATCATCATTCTTGTGTTCAAGGAAATTGACCCACTTTGGAGTTGCTTCTAATTTATTCTGATATTCTTTTCCCTTGAGCTCCAAAATCAGTCCTTGCAAAGCTTGCTTCATTCTTTTGGTCTTGGACCTTGTCATTGGACCTCCTATTTCCTGCAAAGGGTCTTTGTCTGGGCTGGACCGATCCTCATCACGCTGGCTTAAGGCGGGAATTACATTAGGGACTTGGGCACTTGTCCCGAAGGCCCAACTGGCCCATTAGGATGATTTAGAGGCGCTAGGCCCAACTTCCCCAACTATAAATACGGGAAGGATACCAATTGTAAGAGACTCTTGGCTCATTTGTGCAATAACAAGCTTGAAATTCAGTTACTTTCTCTCTCTAAGCGGTTACACTCTCACTTCTCTCTAGAAATATCGCATCACGTTCCTTGCATCTTAGGTACTATACCTCATCTCAATGTTCATGATGGAACAACTATGTCATGGCTGAAATTTTCAAATGGTTTTGGATGGAAAAATTCGTTCAATTCTCTCTTAAATGCTTTGTCTCCAAACCTCTAGTATAAATAGAGTGCTTGGGCATGAGCATTTCATACACTTGAGCTCTCCTTGCCTCTCCTTGCTAGCTGTGAGCTCTCTCTCCCTCTCTTGCTCTTCATTTTGTTTTTGTTGCTTAGTTTTATTCTTTGATTAGAGGAGACTTTGGTCATTCTCATTATGCTCTGTGGTCGCAGTGAATAGTGATCTTCCACATCCATAAGAGAATGATCATTTGATCTAATAATCAAGGAAAGGGTTTTGAAAATAGTGTTTTCTTTAAAGTGTTCTTATATTGTTCTTCCATATTCATAGAAAAATTATTAGAAAGAGCCTTTGGTATTGAAAGCTTGGAGACTATGTGAAAATCATGTTTTTCTTCAAGGTGTTCTTATGATCTTCGAACAAAATATTTTAGAAAGGAGGTTTTGATCTTATGAAAGAGAAAGTTTTGGTTTTTCAAAGAGGATTTCGAAATTCCAAGGGGTATGGGTATATCATCGCTTATATAGTACTCCCTCCGTTCCTTTTTAAGTGTCGTTTTAGAAGAATTTTTTTGTTTCTATTTAACTGTCATTTTGATGTTTTAAGGTTACAATTTGTCAATTATACCCTTACTTTTTCAATAACTCCACTTCACATTTTCCATAAAATTCTCCTTTCTCAATAGCTTGAAGAGCTTTATGACTTTATGATTGGGTGAGAGTGGTAAATGGTTTAATGATATGAGAGAGTGGAAAAAAACTAACAATCCACTATCTTGGTTGGAGAGCTTTATGACTTTATGATTGGGATGTGAGAGGGTAGAATGAGAAAAAAACTCTAACAATCCACTATCTTGGTTTGAGAGCTTTATGCTAAAACGACACTTAAAAAGGAATGGAGGGAGTAACATTACTCTGTCCGTTCGTTGGTAGGACCTTTCCGAGTGTTGGCCTAGCTTCAAGGAGCAACCCGAGAATTTTAGGAAAACGTACCTTCGAGGTAAGGGCACTTCGGCTACGACCTTTAATTCTAGATTGTGATTGTGATTGTATGACTATAAAATGTTAAGGACCTGCAAGATGAATATCCTAGTAAGGGCACTTCGGCCTCGGTCTAGAATATTGATTGTGAGTATGAATTTAGAATGAACATGGTACTAGGGTTATCAATGTTGTATGTGCTAGAAATGCTATATGATTATTTTTGCAATAAATGTTAGCTGTTGTAACATCCCAACTTTCGAGGGGTCACAATTATTAACCTATTAAATAAAATTAAATGATTTTACCAAAGGATTTACAAATAAGGGTATATTTGTTTTCGTTTGTTTTCTTTCCAAAACATTTCCAAAACCTGATATGCATACTCTTGCCCAAACCCATACATCCGGCCTTGTCAAGCAAGCACCCGTGAGTGACGACAGATGTTCAAGACATATAAAACCTGATATTGAACCTTGACGACAATTTTTTCTTATTGCTTTAATTTTAATTACATGATTACATTGCAAAAAACTATTCTTTCATGGTGTTGCCACTTTTGTGATTCTGTACAATGTTTGAGTGCATCTTTGTGATTTGTGCTTGTTAGCCTTGACCATATTTAACGCACGAGTATATACAATTACTCAATCCTGAGACCTCTTTGCTTAAGATAGAAAAACTCTATGTTAGTTGATCCATACATATTTTAGTTTTTTTTAATGTATAAGATACAAATGTTGGTTTAATAATTAATTATGAACTTTGATATATAGTAAAAACAAAAGATATATAGTAATTTTCTATTTAATGAATGAATTTATTGAATTCATATCTCAAAGTAACTTTACCTGAATTTTCGTTGAGATTTACGTGGATGATAATACCCACCTGATAAAGGCTAAAAAAACTGTTTCTTTGACTTCAGGTACATTGTATCTTTAAAAAAAGTACATTGTAGGAGGGCCTAGTGGGGTCCATCATTGACTTATAATCAATCTGGTAATAACACGTTGCCTCCATACTGGATCAATACCATGCACCTCATTGCAGCGAACCACGCCTTTTTCTAACTCTTTCTCTTTAAATTAAACGAACTGTTGGTACAATAGGAGCGATTCTCTTACGATTCTCTCTCTCTCTCTATCTCTCTCTCTCTCTTTGGGTGTTTTATTTCCTTGACGCGAACAAAAACATGAACAACGACGACATCCACATCACTCGAATTGCGTGCCTTTGATTAACGTTGGAAATTGTTCTCATTTCAGTTTTTTCCTTCATTTCAGATTCATTGATTCGATTCAATCCAAACGTGTGTCTACGTAGAGGGAATTTTGTGTTCTCAGCTGAATTTTCCCATCTCTGAATTAACCTCCAATGGGGGTTTGTGTTGAGAAGATTACCGGAAATAAGGTTTGTCAAAAAGGATTTACGAAAAAAATATTCTCCTCAATGAGAAATTCGAGGTAATAATCCTACAAAAGATCCTGTTTTTCGTGTGTATTAAGGATGTAATCATTTTCGTGTATCAATATTTGGGTTGTTGATCTCGTTTTGATTTATTTAATGTTTTGTTTCCTTTTGGGTTTTTGATTGGATTTGTTTCTCTTTTTATTCGATTGATTACCTGGTTGTTTATTTATCGATAATCAAGCTTCAAGCTTTCATGGCTTCCTATCATTGTCTCTGTTTCTTTCTGTTCGCGATTTCATGTTGTTGAGTTCATCATTCCGGTTGTTGTACCCACTCCGATCACTGGTTTTGTAATTCATTCCCCATTCGTAATTTGGTTGGTATTCTCATTAGCCCTATTATGCCATTCCTGCAAGTGTATACTAGTTTACGGTGGTGGGTCACTAAGTTCTTCAATGTGAATTTGAAGGTCCCAACTTTTTCCATTATTCCAATATGCATTTTTCAATTATTCCTTACTGTTAAACATGAATGTGGTGGTAGTCTTGTGTTGTCTTTTGAAATTTCCAGTCAAAAAAATTTAATTTTTTCTTGGGTTTGATTTTTTTTTTTCAGGTGAGGAGTGTAGAGGAAGGATTTCATGGTTTGTGGCACCTGGAAACCAAGATTCGTTCCGCTCGGCACTGAGGTATGTCCGAAACGATAACGTTCTTGATGACGGCGGAGTGAATTGACTTGTGGAGGTAGTGAGAGTGTCCTATGTTTTTGATTGTATTCCTTCTTCACCAAATAACTTCTTTGAGCGTGGCTTCATTCGGCCATTTCTTCCACCGGTTCATATAAGTGAAAGAGACCTTCCATTCGGTCTTTGCGTTGATGTGGATCACAAGGAGGCTTGGTGGGATGGGGTTCTATTCGATTACTCTAATGGAGCCAAGGAGAGGAGTACATTCATCCTCGATTTGGGGGACGAAATCATAGTCCACATTGATAAACTAAGGATCACTAAGGGCTGGGATGAAGCTACCGAGAATTGGGAGTAGCGAGGGATGTGGGAGCTGTTTGAACTGTATGAGGAATGTTACAAGTAATCCTATGTTCTTATCTCTATCAAGCAAATTTGATACAATGTGAGGACAAAGGAGGATTTTACCAGTATAGGAGAATGTACTCGGAATGTGAAGGATTTATGGAGAATGCTTGTGGGGGAGGTTATTGATTTTTACTTTGAGATTACACTTAAAGATCTTATATCATTGTTAAAATATGATTTCTCAAAAGCGACAGCGGAACTGGAATCATTATATGAACCTGTTGATAATGTTCATGGTCATGGTGGTGCTAGTCGTGGAAATGTGCTTAGTGGTACTTCTTTCATTGGAACATCTCAAATGCCCGAGGAAAGTAGTGACACATCAAACTTGCTTTATATTGATCAAATCTGTGGTGATAGTCATAACAATGTACCTTGGTTCTGACATTGGATTATCTAAAAGGCCTGATGAAAATCGCAACTCATCAAACTTGCTTGAACTTGATCAAATATGCGGTGATAGTCTTAACAATGTGCTTGGCTCTAACATTGGATTATCAGAAAGGCCTGATGAACACTTTATTGGATTTTAGACTTGTTCAATGGATATTTTTGAGTCTCTATTTTCATCAGGCCTTTCAGATAATCCAATGTCAAAGCCAAGCACATTGTTAAGACTATAATCACATATTTGATCAATTTCAAGAATGTTTGATGAGTCGCTATTTTCATTAGGCCTTTCAGATAATTGAATGTCAGAACCAAGTACATTGTTAAGACTATCACCGCAGGTTTGATCAATATCTAGCGTGTCATCATTTTCCTCAGGCATTTGAGATACTCCAATGACAGAAGAACCACTAAGCATATTTCCACGACTAGTACAACCATCACCATGAACATTATCAGAAGGTTTAAATAATGATTCTGGTTTCGTTCTCTCTTTGGTGAAATCCTGTTTTAACAACGATAGAAGCTCTTTGAGGGTGATTTCACAATAAAAATCAATAACCTCCCGCACAGGCTTTATCCACAAATCCACATTCTGATTTTATTCTCCTATGCTGCTAAAATCCTCCCTTGTCCTCACATCGTACCAAATTTGCTTGATAGAAACAGGAACATCGGATTCCTTGTAATACTCCTCGTACAATTCAAACTGCAAGCACTTCCCTCGATGCTCCCAATTATTGGTGGCTTCATCCCAGTCCTGAGTGATCCTAAGTTGATCAATTTGGACTTTGATTTTGTCCCCCTAATCAAGGAAGAATATACTCATCTCCTTGGCTCTATTAGAGTGATCGAATACAACCCCTTCCCACCAAGCCTCCTCGCGATCCACAGCATCGCAGAGACCGAATGAAAGGTCTCTGTCACTGAATTGAACCGGTGGAGGCACTGGCCTAATGAAACCACGCTCAACGTAGCTATTTGATGAAGGAGGAATACTATCCAAAATATAGGACACTCCTACCACCTCCACAAGGTAGTTGGACTGGGCGATCCCCCAGGGGTGAACCGCCAAGTGGCGGTCGCCCGACCTACAGATTGGGCCTCCTCCCGTGAGGCCCAACTGGCCCAACAGGGGCAGTTATGCACGCTAGGCTCAGCTCCCCTACTATAAATAGGGAGCGATTACTATTTGTAAGGAAATCTTGGCTCATTTGATCAATACACACTTGTGATTCAGTTATTCTCTCTCTCTTGAGCGGTTACTCTCTCTCTCTAGATTCTCTCTCTTAGTGCAATCTCTCTACTATAGGTACTATACCCTATCTTAATGTTTAAGGCAAGAACATTTGTGTAAGACCCGGGTAAATTAAGCGTTTAATTAAATAGTTATTTATCGGCTTAAGAGCGATAAGCGCTATCAAACTTAAGTTGATGTGTTTATTATACCTTGAATATTTACGTAGAAATAATTGTATTTTTATAATTATTATTTTCTTCCTTAAAAGAAAAGAAAAGAAAAAGAAAATTAAAGTTGAAAAAAAAGAGAGTAACCTAAGTTACGTGACTAACATAAAGAAAATATATAAAGTGTATAATTTAAAACTAATATATATGTAAGGGGATAATAACATTTTGTTAATATTACTACACTTGATCACTTAGGCTATGTTTGGATTGGTGGTAGGGAGTGAGATGGGATGGAGTGGGATGAAATATTTTTAGACTCCATTGTTTAGGTATGTTAAAAAAGGGTGGAATGGGATGGAAAGGAGTGAGATGTGATGATACGCCCCAAGTTGATGCAAGGGCTGCAATGGATCGTCTAGGATTGATCTTGGATGATGAGAACTCTGAAATGTGAGAAAGAAGAAGAAGAATTTCGTGATGGAAGGGAAATGGACAGAAAAGAGGGGAAGTTTTAGTGAAATGGAAGATGAAGACTTCACACAAAGGTGGTGGCAAACCCTTGATAAGCCTAATTCTTGAATCACTCAAGAACTATGAGAATCACTCTCACAAATCTGAATCACTCAGAAAAGAAAATACTAATTCATTCATAATCTGTCTATTACATTGAAGGAGTGGTCCTTATAAAGAAGAAGGAAATTCAGCCTAGTTACAAAAAAATGATGAGGTGTAATTTCTCTAGAAGAATCCTAGGCTAGGAGTTACAAATTAAAAGAGGAAGATAGTGATATGCTTCAGCCCTGAACGTGTTTTTAGTGGCTGATTGCTTCATGTAACTCCCTTTCTTGATTGTTATTCTGACCAGGGAATATAGCATTCAATGCTCTTTATGAACTTAATTTCCCTTTCTTTGTAACTCCATTCTTGGCTTTGAAAGCTCTTCAATCCTTTGACTTTGCTGATGTAACTCCTCCATTCAGAACTTATTGAAATTCAAACACATTCAAAGAGTTTTAAGAAAGGAATGGATCCCTCCCTTTAAGCCCTTCATGCGCCACATGCAAACACACACCACTTGAAGTGGATTAAACACACTAAAATAAAATTCAGCAACATAATGCATTTGGATCCAACTTATTCAATTGGTCCTTTGCATTTTTATTGAAATAAAATAAAACAGAACATCACATGGCAGCCCCTATGCGTGGGCTGGCTCTTCTTCTTGGGCCTGAATGATCATCATGATTTTTGGTTCCATCTCTTCTACCACTTTGTCTTCAAGAATGGTTGCCACTACTTGCTGAAGAGTCTCTTTGGCCTTTTTAGCTCTAGCCCTTGTCATTGGTCCTCCAAGTCCTTTTAGTGCTCCATGACCCTTGTCCTTGTCCTTGTCCTCATCATTCCCTCCCTCTTGAAAAGGATTTGACCTCAAATCAAATTCTCCGCCATCTGCATCAAAGAGAGATAAATCAGAGACATTAAAGGTTGAGCTGATGTTATACTCACATGGAAGCTCTATTTTGTAGGCATTGTTATTGATTCTCTCAAGCACTTGAAAAGGTCCATCCCCTCTAGGTTGGAGTTTGGATTTCCTTTGTTCTGGAAACCTTTCCTTCCTCATGTGCACCCAAACCCAATCTCCGGGTTGGAACACCACCTCCTTTCTTCCCTTGTTAGCTTGCCTAGCATAACTCTCATTCTTTCTCTCAATTTGAGCCTTCACACGCTCATGCATCTTCTTGACATATTCAGCTTTGCCCTGTCCTTCCTTGTGCTTGAAAACAGAAATGTTAGGCATAGGCAACAAATCAAGAGGAGTCAAAGGGTTAAATCCATACACTACTTCAAATGGAGAGCAATTGGTAGTGCTATGGACAGCCCTATTGTAAGCAAATTCAACATGAGGCAAACACGCCTCCCAAGCCTTTAAATTGGCCTTAAGGACAGTCCTAAGCAAGGTGCCTAGGGTCCTATTAACCACCTCAGTTTGCCCATCAGTTTGTGGGTGGCAAGTGGTAGAGAACAAAAGTTTGGTGCCTAACTTCCCCCATAAAGTCCTCCAGAAGTGACTTAGGAACTTGGTGTCCCTATCACTAACTATGCTTCTAGGCATCCCATGAAGTCTTACAACTTCTTTAAAGAACAAATCAGCAACGTGACAAGCATCATCAGCTTTCCTGCAAGGAATAAAGTGAGCCATTTTTGAAAACCTATCAACAACCACAAAAATGGAATCCTTACCATTCTTTGTTCTAGGGAGGCCTAAAACAAAGTCCATAGACAAGTCAACCCAAGGGTATTCAGGGATTGGCAAAGAAGTATACAAACCATGTGGCATCACCTTAGACTTAGCCTTCTTGCAAACAATGCAATGTTCACAAAACTTGATCACATCATGTTTCATTTTGGGCCAATAGAAATGTTCCTGTAAAGTTTCTAGAGTCTTTTGGACTCCAAAATGACCCATTAATCCCCCAGCATGGGATTCTTTAACAAGCAGTTCTCTAATGGAACTTTTAGGCACACACAACCTGTTTTCCTTAAATAAAAATCCATTGTGCCTATAAAATCCATTTTGAGAAACTTTCTCACAAGCCACAAAAATTTCAGCAAAGTTATCATCTTTTTCATACATTTCTTTCACATGTTCAAGTCCTAGCAATTTAGTCTCTAACATGGAAAGCAACACGTGTCTCCTGGATAAAGCATCAGCCACAATGTTACTTTTCCCTTTTTTGTGTTTTATGACATAGGGAAATTGTTCCAAAAATTCAACCCATTTGGCATGCCTTTTGTTCAACTTACCTTGCCCCTTCAAGTATTTCAGCGACTCATGATCACTATGAATCACGAATTCCTTGGGCAAAAGATAATGCTGCCAAGTCTTCAAAGCTCTCACCAAAGCATACAATTCCTTATCATAAGTAGAATAGTTAAGGGCAGCTCCGCTTAACTTTTCACTAAAATAAGCAATTGGGTGGCCTTCTTGAAGCAACACAGCACCAATACCTACATTTGAAGCATCACATTCAAGTTCAAAAGATTTAGCAAAGTTAGGTAAAGCAAGTATAGGTGCATGGGTAAGCTTATGCTTTAGGGCAGCAAAGGCCTCTTCTTGATTCTTTCCCCAATGAAAACCCACATTCTTTTTCACCACTTCATTTAGGGGTGCTGCCAAGGTACTAAAGTCCTTTACAAACCTCCTGTAGAAACTGGCCAAGCCATGAAAACTTCTTACATCACCCACGGATTTAGGAGTGGGCCACTCTTGAATGGCTTTGATCTTTTCCTCATCAACCTGCACTCCTTTCGAACTCACAACAAAACCAAGAAACACAACATGGTCAGTGCAAAAAATGCATTTCTCAAGATTGGCAAACAATTGTTCCTTTCTAAGCATACTCAAGACGGATCTTAAGTGCTCAACATGCAGCTCAAGAGTAGTGCTATAGACCAAAATATCATCAAAGTACACAACCACAAATTTCCCAATGAATTCCCTCAAAACATGGTTCATTAGTCTCATAAAAGTACTAGGTGCATTAGTTAAACCAAAAGGCATAACCAACCATTCATACAAACCATATTTAGTTTTGAAAGCAGTTTTCCATTCATCCCCTTCTTTAATCCTTATCTGATTGTAACCACTTTTCAAATCAATTTTAGAAAAATAACATGCTCCATGCAATTCATCAAGCAAATCATCAAGTCTAGGAATAGGGTGCCTATACTTAATGGTGATGTTATTCAAGGCTCTACAATCAGAGCACATTCTCCAAGTCCCATCTTTCTTTGGTACCAAAATCACCGGTACAGCACAAGGACTCATGCTATTTCTTACCCACCCTTTGTTCAAGAGTTCTTCCACTTGTCTTTGAATTTCAGTGGTTTCTTGTGGGTTGCTTCTGTATGCTGGCCTATTAGGCAAAGAAGCTCCCGGAATGAGATCAATTTGATGCTCAATTCCTCTCAGTGGTGGTAGACCACTTGGAACACTTGTTGGAAACACATCCTCATAATCCTGCAAAAGAGATTTAACACTAGAAGGCAGCTCAAAATTTTCAAAAGTGTTAGTGTTCAAAATCTGATTTTTGCAAAACATCAAGTATAGGATCTGTTTTGAAGCTATCATCCTTTTCACCTCTCTCTTTTTGATCAAACAAATTTCTTTTCTCTCAAGTATTTCACTCTTTTCTTTTTGCTCTCTCTCAAGTGTTTCACTCTTTTCTTTTTGCTTTCTCTCAAGTGTCTCACTCTTTTCTTTTCTCTCTTGTTCAATCTTTTCTCTCATTTTCTTTTGATCCTCACGCACCTCCCTAGGGCTCAAAGGTTTGAGCGTAATTTTCTGGCCATGATGTTGGAATGAGATCTTGTTGGTGCTTCCATTATGATCAGAGTTGGTGTCATATTGCCATGGTCTTCCCAGCAGTATGTGACTAGCCTCCATGGGAACAACATCACAAAGAACCTTATCCCTGTATTTGGCAATGGAAAAGTCAACTTCAACTTGCTTACTTACTTGTATTTCTCCATAGTGGCTGAGCCATTGAAGTTTGTATGGCCAAGGATGTGGTTTTGTGACCAGGTTCAGCTTCTCCACCATTCTTTCACTAGCCACATTAGTACAGCTCCCGCCATCAACAATCATCAAGCAAATCTGCCCATTGACAGAACATCTTGTGTGAAAGATATTCTCTCTTTGGCTTTCTTTCTTTGGCTTTTGTTGGCTACCAAGCATTCTTCGGATCATCAACAGTTCACCATTCATGGCTGCCTCCTCTTCTTCTTCACTTTGTTCTCCTTCGGACTCACTGGTGTAGTCTCCATCATCCTTAAGAATCATGGTCTTGTTGGAGGCACATTCATAAGCATAATGTCCCATACCTTGGCAGTTGAAGCACTTGACCTCTTTGCTCTTTTTGGATGGTTGTTCAAGAGGTTTTGAAGAAGCTGAAGCTTGTGGTTTGGTGGCTGGTTTGCTAAGGGTGCTCGGCCCTTCATTCTTCATTCTGTCTCTCCAAGATGAATTGGAATTGGTAGAACTCTTCCTTGCAAGCCCTTTCCTTTTGAGTTGTTGCTCAACTTTAGTGGCCTTGTGCAGCAATTCTTCCATGTCTACATATTCCTGAAGTTCTACAATATCTCTAACATCATTAGATAAACCATTAATAAATCGAATCATGGTTACCTCTTCATCCTCCTCAAGATTGGCTTGCAACATAAGCACCTCAAGTTCTTTGTAATACTCCTCAACACTCTTGCTGCCTTGGGTAAGTTTTTGAAGTTTAAATTTTACATCCCTAGCATGGCTTGAAGGGACATATCTTTTCCTCATGATTCGTTTCATTTCAGCCCATGTTTCCACCGCTGGCTCCTCATTTCTCAATCTCTCTTTTGCAAACTTATTCCACCAAACAAGAGCATAGTCTGAAAAGTGAGCAGCTGCAAGTTTCACCTTTTGGTCCTCCTCATAGTTGTTGCAAGCAAAGACATGCTCTATTTTGAGTTCCCACTCCAAGTATGCCTCTGGATCACTCTTTCCCTTAAAAGGAGGAATTTGGAATTTGACTCCTTCAATCCGAGCAGGTCTAGGATTTTCATGAATTCGTCGTGGCCTCCCGCCTTCACTGTCACTATTGTTCCGGTTCTCCATTTGATCCAGCCTTTCGTGGATCTCTTCAGTTTGCCTCCTCATTAAGTTTTCCAGATGTTGTGTAAGAGCCCGCATTTCGATGGTCGAGAGTCGCACTGCTGGTTGCTCCTCCTCTTCTCCTGACATCTTTGACAAATGAAAAGATTCAAGTAGAACAAACAAATGTTAGTGTTTACCTCACTTCTCTCGTGTTTCCCTCAAATTGGCTTTTCTATGATGTGCACTCTTGCCTTTTTCCACTCAAAAATTCTCACAATCTCTTGAGTAAATCAAAGTTAAGACACACAAAGAATTATGCCACCAAATTTGTGTAGAGTCACACAGATTAGAATAGACTTTAGAATATGAAACAAAAGAAGACAAGACAAATCACCACAGAAATGGAAAGGACTCCAAATATTTAGAGACTAAAGAAGAATTCAAGAACAAACAGAAAGAAGAAAATAAATTGGAATGCTAGCAACAAAATTACCTTGAACAATTGAATTTGGCTAATTAAACAAGAACCATTCAGCCATTTTTTTTTTTTAATTTTCGTTTTTTTTTGAATTTTCGTTTTGTAATTTGTTTTTGATTCTGAACAATTAACAAGGCTTAACTTTTGCAATGGTTCAGCCAAAAGAAACAAAAACTAAAATCAAGGTAACAAGAAATGACAAAGAGTTGCTAACCAGAATTCCAGATAAGAAAAGAAACCAAAATCCTAGAACCGGAGCTCTGATTACCAAATGATACGCCCCAAGTTGATGCAAGGGCTGCAATGGATCGTCTAGGATTGATCTTGGATGATGAGAACTCTGAAATGTGAGAAAGAAGAAGAAGAATTTCGTGATGGAAGGGAAATGGACAGAAAAGAGGGGAAGTTTTAGTGAAATGGAAGATGAAGACTTCACACAAAGGTGGTGGCAAACCCTTGATAAGCCTAATTCTTGAATCACTCAAGAACTATGAGAATCACTCTCACAAATCTGAATCACTCAGAAAAGAAAATACTAATTCATTCATAATCTGTCTATTACATTGAAGGAGTGGTCCTTATAAAGAAGAAGGAAATTCAGCCTAGTTACAAAAAAATGATGAGGTGTAATTTCTCTAGAAGAATCCTAGGCTAGGAGTTACAAATTAAAAGAGGAAGATAGTGATATGCTTCAGCCCTGAACGTGTTTTTAGTGGCTGATTGCTTCATGTAACTCCCTTTCTTGATTGTTATTCTGACCAGGGAATATAGCATTCAATGCTCTTTATGAACTTAATTTCCCTTTCTTTGTAACTCCATTCTTGGCTTTGAAAGCTCTTCAATCCTTTGACTTTGCTGATGTAACTCCTCCATTCAGAACTTATTGAAATTCAAACACATTCAAAGAGTTTTAAGAAAGGAATGGATCCCTCCCTTTAAGCCCTTCATGCGCCACATGCAAACACACACCACTTGAAGTGGATTAAACACACTAAAATAAAATTCAGCAACATAATGCATTTGGATCCAACTTATTCAATTGGTCCTTTGCATTTTTATTGAAATAAAATAAAACAGAACATCACATGGCAGCCCCTATGCGTGGGCTGGCTCTTCTTCTTGGGCCTGAATGATCATCATGATTTTTGGTTCCATCTCTTCTACCACTTTGTCTTCAAGAATGGTTGCCACTACTTGCTGAAGAGTCTCTTTGGCCTTTTTAGCTCTAGCCCTTGTCATTGGTCCTCCAAGTCCTTTTAGTGCTCCATGACCCTTGTCCTTGTCCTTGTCCTCATCATGTGAACCATCGAATTCCATTGAATTCCTTCATTTTGGTTCCCTTCCAATTTGGGGGGTATGGGATGGAATCAGAATGAAATTCTTTTAAAAAATTACTAATTTACAATATTAACCACTTTTCATGTTAAAAATAATCCTAACTGCATCGTTGCTCTTCTCCCCTCCAACAACGTACTGCATCGTTTATTGTTCTTCATCGTATAATACTGCTATATAGTATAAACCATTTCTTGCTGCTATATAATTGTTGCATCCCGGTTAGTTTTTTTTCGCTCCTTCTGATATTGCTCAACAAACATATAGCAGATGGATCATGAAAAATATTAAGAGAATTGACATCTTTTTAGCTTTTGGTGTGGATTAGGAACTGACCATTAGATGACTTGCTTGATTTAAGTAGTCGTGAACAAAGTTGTAGTTGTAGATCCATTGAAAAAAAAACAAAGTTATAGGAATAAAAAAAAGGACAAAATAGGAATAAAAATTTTATAATTCATTCCGCTCCATCGATTATCCAAACAATGGAGGGGTTAATTTGTTCTGCTCCGTCGGTAAAACACCCAAACAATGAAATGTAATTTTTATTCCATTCCGTTCCGTTCCATTCCGTTCCATTATATTTCATTCCGTTGCGCTCCATTATATACCATCAATCCAAACATAGCCTTAAACTTACCCAAAGTGATTTTACATTATATTATAGAGCTCCTCATAATTTAATAATGATTCATCTTCCTAATATTTTGTTATATCCATGAACATTGCGATGAGGTATAGTACCTAAAGTGTAATGAACGTGATGTGAGATTCCTAGAGAGAATGAGAGCGTAACCGCTTTAGAGAGAATATAACTGAATTTCAATCTCGTTATTTCTCAAATGAGCTAAGAGTCCTTTACAATTGGTTTCTATCCCCTATTTATAGATGTGAAGTTGGGCTTGGCGCCTCTAACCCCACCTAATGAGCCTATTGGGCCTCTAAGAGGAGGCCAAAGTCCCTGATCCACTCGTCGCCCTAAGCTGGCGCTCCTGGGCGAGGGACCCTGGGGTCTTGCCCAGTCCACAAGTCCACAAGACACCGAGCTCGAAGCATGAGAGCTAAGTGTGTCTTAAAGTAGAAAGACTAAGGCGACGGTCATGAGAAGCTAGTTAATGCTAAAACTTAAGGTCTAACAACATAGAACAACTGCCAACATGGCTTTGTAATTAAAGCTTAAAAATTAACATTTTGAACTTCTTGCTACGTTCCCTTAGCGGCTCGAGTCCACAAGCGGGCTTGTGGCGATGACGCTTAGTTTGCTCGCCTTGTCACAGTTACGCACGTGCCCTGAATCGTAATATTTTGACATGTGTTGAGCCTGCGCCACGCGTAGCGCCCCAGAGTGGTGCAAAGGTCAGCGAATCCACGGAATCTAACTGCTATCTTTGAAACGTCTCTTCAAATCATAGTAAAGCCTGCCAATTTGAATTCGAACCAATAAGCTTCAGCTGTCGTAACTTTTCATTTAATGCGTTGCCCCTGTTTCCCGAAATCTGCACCACACTCCCTTGAGTAATCATTCCACCTTTGCCATGATGGGGCACGATTTCCCAACCGCTGCTTGTCCCAACTTTTAAATTCTCCCTCATCCCCTCATTTACCACTTATGGAATCCTTACAATCTGCTGAAGTTGACAACCTTGCGCCCTTTCCCTTTTTCATCCTTATTCTTCCTTTTAGCATAAATGACTTCCCAACGCCGCACCAAAGGATCCTCTCGATCCCGCAGCGCCGCTCCCGCATCTCCTCCTTTGGTTAATCCTCCTCCCTCCGGAGGATTTCCCCTTATTAAGAGTGAAATCAACGCCTTCTGGCACCAGGATTTCGCCACCCTGCCCCAGTCCACGAATAAAACCCCCACTCAAGGAGCCATCTGTTAACCTTCTCAGCAGTCTCTGACGAGTCCGTCGCTGAGACAGCCCGACGGGCAGGTGGGCTTTGCCACGAGAAGTCTCTCGAAGATATCCTCGTCACCGGGCAATGCTTAAGCAGCCGCCGGCCCAAGGCGTGGAAAAACCCCACTTCTTCTACGTCTATGAGTACTTTTTCCTCGACTTGGGGATCAAACTACCTTTCTCCCCCGTCCTCCGCCAAGTGATGGGGGAAATTAACGTGGCCCCAAGCCAACTCCATCAGAACGCCTAGGCCTTCATTCGGTGTTTCGAGATTCTTTGCAACACCATCGATCTTGAAGTAAAGACCGCCCACTTCTTCTATTTCTACGTTGTAGAGCCAAAATCTTTGAAGACCCCGACCCTAGGGTGGATCTCTTTGAAGTCTCGTACGGGCCGGCAGCGCCTCTTCCCCTACAAGAGCAACGTCAAGAAGGGACCCGGGCGCCGGTACTTTCGCATAATCGTGCATCCCACTTACCCTGAAGCTTTCACCCTTCGGGACGGGACTGCTCTGTTCCCTTTCTACTGGACCAAGAGCCCTCACGATGTTCCGTTGCAGTCTGATGCGTTGCTGAGTGATGAAGATAAAATCATCCTTGGCTTTTTCGCTGGGCTCCTCATCCTCAAGTGCTCACAGTTGCTTGAAGCCGCTCGCAGAAATACCCTTTACTCATTCCTAGGAGGAATGAACTTTACTGAAGTCGCACTGAAGCGCGCCCTTGCTGCTAAAGCGTTTGAGTTCCCTCCCGTTTTTAACACTAACAGGATCAAGAGGAAACAAGCTGCCGCAGAAGCTGATGCCGAGACCGCTGTTTCCCCTTCAAAGAAGCGGACCAGAGGATCCACCTCGATTGATCCTACGCTTGGATCTTTGATCGATGCTGTTCCTTCCGAAATTGTCGGGACAACCCCAAATGTCGCTGCTCCTGGGTCTGGTGAGTCAGTACCAGACACCGTCCTTCCGCTGGAGATTGACGAGCCGACACTAAGACCTACCGATGACGCTGCTCGACCTTCCCCAACAAGAAAATTCCAAAAATCCAAAGGGGGCGACCTTGGTACAGATGGAAGGTCTGGGTCATGATTCCTTCACCCCAAAAGTTAAAAAAGAAAAAGAAGAAAGTCAAGAGAGCCAGGGTCGGTGAAACATCTGCCCCTCGCCAAGACCTGGTGGGCGGGGATGAACCAAACCCCAAGGGTGAGGCGGGATCCTCGCCCTTTCCTGAGGAAGTCATCGCTGGTCAATATGTTCCTGAAGGCGCTTCCTCCGATGTTCCCCAAACAATCATTTCTCCTGACTATTCATGCCAACAAGCTGAGGTAAGCTCACCTAGAGCCCCACCCGTCCACACAACGAGTCATAGTGGGGAAGATCAAACTCCCGTTGTCTCACTTTCTCCTCGCCATTCTACCCCCACTGCCAGCCATCCGATTATTGATGGACAGAAGAGTTCTGCTTCAAACTAGCAACCTTCCCCTGTCGACTTTATGTTGACTAACCCTTTCCTTGGCAGCATGAGAGGAGCCGAGAATCCTGACCTTGATGGTGTGGTGCAAGAAGCCATCTCGAGCCTTTTGCGCACGAGGTGTCTCTTCGCCAAGTTATCCCAGGATTCAACCACAGCCGCTGAAGTTGAAGAGCTCCGCCAGAAGGCTGAGGGTTACCGCCTTGCTACGCTCGAAGCGCATGGCGAGCGTGACAAGTTGCTGACTCAGGTAGCGGCCCAAATGATTAAACTGGACAATTTGGGTATCGAGATGAGTAGTCGCGAGGCTGACTTGTCCACTTGTAAAGAGAGAATGCGGGAACTGGAGGACGAGCGGGACGGTCTGCAACAAGAGTTAAAGGCGAGGATCGAGGCAATTGTCGCGGGCAGGGCATCTGGTATTGTTAAAGACAGGGAAATCGCGTTCCTGCGTAGTGAGTTAGGGTCGACGAACGAGTCTCTCGCCGAGGTGATGTCTTAACTAGAAACAAAGGCCAAAGCTGTTGTGGATGCGGAAACCCGTCCGGACTCCGAGATCAAAACTCTCCGGGCAAGGTTAGTGGTCGGGGCTGCTGCTGAGGCTGTGGAAGAGCGTGGCCGTGGTTTCTTCCTTGCCAAAGCCCAAGTCCAGTATCTTTACGAAGGAATCAACCTCGGCGGAATGGGAGCCTTCAAGAGGGTTACCTCCCACGGATTGGTCGGCCCTGATGACCCCTCAGGCTTCAATGCTGAGTATTTTGCGGCTGCTGAAAACGCAACGGAAGCAGAAAACGTTAATGTAGTTTGAGTATTTTGTATTGATTTTCCCTTACCTTTTTGTAATGAACATTTCTCCGTGTTATTTAATGAAAGTTTGTCGCGATTTCGTTTGTCCATTTTTCTCCTCGTCTTCGCCCTTGTGCCTTTAAGCTTTGTATTTCGTGCTCGTGTAGCGATTTTGAATGTGTGCTAGTGGAAACTAGGACTTTTGCTCAGTCTTGGACTGAGGCTTTCTTCACACCAATATTTCTTGTAAGAGCATGTGTGGCCTTGTCAGTTTCGTCCCGGCGAGGACTTACAGTTGCTAGGGACCCAATAGCCATATAGGTTTACCCGGACTTATGCTTAGTTTTTATTCTCGCCCATATTTCGGGGAAGTCTCGTTTGCCGATATTTCGGGGAGACTTTTGGGATAAGTAGCTTATCCGCACACATCGCCAACGAGAGGCCAGCGATTCGCGCCGAACTTTCAGGAGCAATCCCCAGACATCAAGGTCGTGTTGGGATTGCCACCTTCAGATAATTTTTCCCACCGGGCGAACATGACATGTTAGTTGAGTTGCTATCTGGGTAGCAGCGGTTCGCGCCGGACATTTCCGGAGCCATTCCCAGACATCAAGGTTGTGTTGGGATCGCCACCTTCAGGGAATTTTTCCCACCGGGAAACCGTCGTATTATAGTCGAGCTAGAAGTATTGCTTGAGAATATCCTTTTGTATTTGATTTGTAAAAGATTTTACATCGAGGGATGCCTCGTTAAAAATCTCCCGTGACGGAGAAAAAGAGTGCATCTTTATATTTGATCCTAATTTTTTGGTCCCTTTGTTGCGTCCTCGCTCCTGCTTCCTACATGCTTCTGCTTCCAGCCCCTCAGGTCAAAGTATCACTCCCATCACCTCACCTTTCTAGCCCGACTTGCTCGCCACCCACTGATTGTTACTGCGGGGTTGGTTTCTTTCCCTGCCCGCCTCATGGTAATGAGGGACTTCTCCTAACTTGCCTTTCTGCTTGTCGTGCTTGGATGTCCCCGGCTTGAAAGCTACCGAACCCACCGGCTTCCAATATCTTGCCTCTCTTTTTCCATTACCTGGGCGGCGACTCACTAGGCTCCCTCTCCTCGCCTTCTACTTGTCTTTAGACCGTTCGCGCGCCCTGTTTCTGCTTTTTTCGTCGCTGCCTTGCTGGACGATTTGCTGATCCATTCCTTGAATTATCACTCCTTTTCTCTTTTGTTCATCTCGCCCTGTATTCGAGATATTCAGCTTCCTAAACATAGGCAGTCCCCAAAGAGATGGGTCTTTTGAACTCAAGCTAAAGAGGTCAAAATTGTCCTCTACTAGCTTCTCCAGGAGCCTTTCTTGACTGACCGTGAGCCAGGGTTCGATCGCCAGCACCCCTCTGCTGAATTTATACGTCTCTAAATCTGAGATCACACCTGCCCAACGCTCCTGTGCATGAGCGTCCGTGAACTGTCCATCCTTGCCCGTCCTGCCATCTATCCTAACCTGTCCTTGGCTGCTCTTTGACATTGCTATCTTCATGTCAATCATCTACTTCAATCTCCCCTGTCTGTCTTGATTACCTTGAATGACCTAAACCTCATGACACCTGTGTCCCTCGCCAGCTCCCTTTTTTCCATACAGACTGAGACAATTGTTATAACACTTTCTCGCCCTACTCTGATCAACCACAATCTTTCCCACTCTTCCGCACATCAGCATATATTTCACCGCCAGGTGAGCCGTCGAAATTACCGCGCAGAGGCGATTGAGCGTGTTCCTTCCAATGATGACGTTGTATGATGCCATAACCTGCAACACAAGATACCTTACGCGGAGAAGCTTGGCGTTCTCGTCGACACCAAAAATTGTGTCCAAATCTATATATCCGCGTACCCAGACTTGCTCGCCCGAGAAGCCAACCAACGTTCCTGTGTAGGGCATCAAATCTTTGTCTGTCAGTCCTAACTGATCAAACGCATCGCTGTAGATAAAGTCGGCAGAGCTTCCCTGGTGCAAAAGAACTCGCCGCACATTGAAACTATTGATCCTTATCATTACAACCACAGGATCATCCTTGTGCGTCTTGATCCCCTCGAAATCCGTTGATGATATCACAATATCTGGATGCTGGAAACCAAATGGGGTCTCATACTGTTGCACTGATGTCATTGCTCTCACGTGCCTTCGCCTCGCCGAGGCCGTGTCACCGCCTCCACCAAAGCCACCCGCGATTGTGTTTATTGTCCCAACTGGCGGCTCAAGATCCTTATTAAAGGTTTCTTCCGCCCCCTTCTTCCTTGTTGCCAGTGTTTCCTTTTTGTCAGCGGTTGGCGTACGACGGCGGTCGTCCCGCCTGCGGTCATCCTGCTGGCGGGGCCCCTTTTGTACCGATTTCCCTACTGTCGTTCTCCATTCCACTGATCGCCGCGCTCATTCATCTGCGATCGCCCCGCCAGAATGAGTCACTCAATTTCGTTTTTCAGTGTAAAGCAATCCCCAGTGTCATGGCCTGCTGAGCGGTGATACTCGCACCACTTCATTTTATCCAACGTCGCTCAAGGCGGGTCGGTCTCTTTCTCGCTTTGCTGAACTGCGTGGGTTGCCTTGACCTCACGAAGTAGCTCCGTCAAATGTGCATTTAGACTCTTCCCTGACTCCTCTCGCCGGCGAGAGTCAAGCTGATGCTACAATTTGCGGCGCTCAAAATTTTCCCTCTTAGGGTACAATGGCTCCTTCACAGCCTTTTCCCCTGTCCTCACTTTCCTGTCTCGCCTCTTGCTGCCCTCTCCTTTCTCCTTACTCTGTTTTCCTTCTGGCGACGCGTCCCTCTATTCGCCATCCTTCTCCTTTTTTCGCGCGCCTTCGCTTGAAAGCATCATCCTCCTCGTCCAGAATGTAGGTGTTTGCTCGCACACGGATCTCTGCCATGGACCGAGCTGGCTTACGGCTCAATTTTCTATTCAGCTTCCCCGGTTGCAACCTGTTCTTGAAAGCACGCGCACAAGCATGTGGCTTTGACTCCTCAATCTTGACGGACGCCGCGTTGAATCGTTTCACGTACTGCTTCAGAGTCTCGCCCTCGGACTGGCGGACATTGTACAAATCCTCAATTGTCACCTGCTTGGTTTTACTGGCGAAAAACTGGACGAGGAACTTTGATGAGAAGTCACGAAAATTCGTGATGGATCCTCTGGGTAGAGTTGTGAACCACGCCATGGCCGTGCCTTTGAATGTAGCTGGAAACATCCTGCACTTTACAGCGTCGGAACCGGCACTATTTACCATTTTTGTGTTAAAATATAGCAGGTGCTCCTTGGGATTTGCTTTCCGGCTATACGTCTCGAGGAAAATATTCTTCATGTTATCCGGGATAGCCACCTCCCTCATTGCCGCCGAGAACGATTCAAATTCAGCCACGGCTTCCGCTCCGCGCTCCTCCTCATCCTGTTGCTCGTAACGATAATATTCCAACTGTTCCTGAAAGTAATTGTTTCGCTGTCGTATATCATCGACGCTACGGATCAAGTGCCTCCAATCTTGTCCGGAGATCGGTGCTTGAGGTGCCGGAGTCTCCTCTCCCGAAGCTCCGGGTGAATGCATCGGTGACCTCTGCTGCTCCGGTGAAGTTGGCGGAGAAGGTAGTGGAGGCGTTGGAGAAGGAGGAGGTGGAGGTGGTGGCGGAGGAGTTAACTGATCAGTTTCTTCACGGTGAACCTGCTCGCGTCGCGGCCTGCCTCTCACGCGACGCGGAGGCGAACCGCGCCGCCGCGCTTGATCTTTGTCGCGCTGCCGACGACGTGTCTCCATCGATCTTCGCTAGTGAACCGAAGAACTCTAAAAACCGAAGAAAATCACACAGAAAATCGAACTTCCACGTAGTCCGGGAATCGAAATTTACCGTTCGCCACAGACGGCGCTAAATGTTCTATCCATGAACATTGAGATGAGGTATACTACCTAATCCACTCGTCGCCCTAAGCAGGCGCTCCTGGGCGAGGGACCCTGGGGTCTCATCCAGTCCATATTTTTTTCTTAACTCTATGAGTTAAATCCTACACTACCAAAATTAATCTATACTTAACCTATATATATATATATACATACATTAAGTTTCAAAAGGATTTAACATACCAGAATACCAGAAACAGAAACGAAACAAGTGAAAATTTAATGAATTGAAGCATGAGGTGTCTGAAACAAAAATCTTGCAGCATGAGGTGTGTAAGTAAGATTGCATGACAAGGATTATAAGGCATACATGCAGGTTAAAGAAACACACAATCTCAGGGCAAGCATGACGAGGAGAATTAGAAACTAACGTGGAGACTAAACATAATATGTGCTGGCCAAGCTAGGAAGGCTAGAGCATGACGTGGTCAATTTTGGAGATTAGAAATTTTACTATAAAAGGGAGTAAGGTGAATGACAGTGGAAGGAAAAAAAAAACAAAAAGTTTTGAAACACATATCGTACTAGTTGTGAGTGAATTAAACTTTAGTGGAAGTTCTTGAGTTTTTTGGTTTGAGTGTGAGAAGACTCTTGAGTTTTTTGGTTTGAGTGTGAGAAGACTCTTGAGTTTTGGGAGAGCGGAAACTAGGATCTTGAAGTTTAGCATTTTCGAAAGCAATTAATTTTCTAAGGTGAGGGCACTTCGCTTCAGCTATTTATATTATTGAATATATGCTATATGCTTGTTGTGAGGGCTATTCTCTTTGGCTATTTATATCATTGTATATATGTTAGATACGTCTTGGTCGATATCGTTTGGTGCAGCGGAAACTAAAGAACAGACAAGTAAAAGATTCACACCAACAAATTTATACTGGTTCACCCCCATAACGATAGGGCTACATCTAGCCCCCTGCAGCACAGGGATTTCACTATGAAAATATCAAGGACTTCTCCTTACAAGTATTCGCCAGGACTTCTCCCAATGAGTATTCGACATAACTCTTCTGACACAAGCGATTGTAGACTTTTACAGCACAATGAACTACAAAGTGTTTGGATGAGATTCGACTCTGAGGCTTACTTTGTGTTCAAACTCTAGGGAGAGTTGGATAGAATATTTGACTTTGTGGTTCTTCTCCCAGACGATGAAAGGATTTGACTCTTGAGCTCTTCGAAGAAAATAATACAGATGAAAAGTTGTAGCTTATTTTCTCAAGTCTGAATGTCTTCAAAGTCATCCTTTTTTACTTCAAGTGCTTCATGGATGCGTTGAGAGTCGTTGGAGCGTGTAGATCAACTTGAAAACTAGCTGTTGGATCAAACGATCTTCTCGTCAGGTGCATTTAATGCCTTGAACTTCTTTGATGGAGAAAGCCGAGATTTCACTATGCAAGTATGAATGACTTCTTCTACAACAAGTATTCAACATGACTTCTCCGAGTGAGTATTTGACAGGACTCCTCCAAGTATTATTTCACTGCCTCTTCAGGCATTGAGTTTCAAAGGACTCCTCCTCATGAGTACTATCTAGGACTCCTCCAAGTATTATTTCACCGCCTCTTCAGGCATTGAGTTTGTAAGGACTCATCATCATGAGCATTATCCAGGACTCCTCCAAGTATTATTTCACTGCCTCTTCAAGAATTTAGTTACTCCTCCTCATGAGTATTATTGTAACGACCCGATTTCGGTGGCGTCACTTTAGTAACCAAAAATTAAAAAAAGCGGAAAAAGGCGAATATTTTTTTCGTTTTGTTTGAAAGAAAAGCCTTGTCGAAATAAAGATTCAACATCAAAAGATAAACATAACTAATGTGCAATTATATTTACAGCCCCCGCTGTAAGTAGCAAGCCACGTCACGAGTAACCTCCAGTGACAGGAAAAGTGACAAAAGATATCTGAAAGTAGTGCCTGCAGGAAAATATGTACAAACCATAGTAAAGGTCAAGTATTCGAAATAAGGTCCTCCAAACGAATGTAAGTCAGCCCAAACGGCCTAGACAAGACCACCTAGTCCAACCAACTCTCTGTGATTCCCATAGAGAGAACCACACAAAAAGCTAAAGGTCGGGGACCTACCCTGCCCCAAAATGAGAACATGACGACTAGAGCTATGACGTTACTCCTACTCTATGCTCCCTAGAGAAGCGTATCCCAACATTCCTCATCCTACACGTTGGCATGGTCGTCGTCTGAATCAGAATCCAGAACAACTAGCTCCCTGTCTGCATCAATCCCCTCCCTCGCTACCGACTGGGTCTCAATCCTAGAAACTCTTGTCACCGCATCCTCTACGCAAACGAACACTTCCTCCTCCGTCAGGTACACCAATGGTACAACATGATAACCACGGGGAGAAGTCAATGTCCTCAAGCGAAGGGTGGCAACATCGGCAAGCTCCTCTGCAGGCATCGCGGGTCCGGAACCCGATCCAGTGTCATCACGGTCAGCAACGGTGGGGGAGCTCGATCCCAAAGAAGCCCCTCCCACAGACTCCTCCTCTGAGGGGTCCTCGTCGCCAGACGAAGACGGCGGTGGTGGTACTCCTGCACCAGGTTCGCAGTGCACGCCGGGTGATGGGTTAAAACTGACTGAATAACGCCTTAGTACTCCCTCCGTCAATGTCCCAAATTGTCGACACGGACCTCCATTATTCTCCCCGAGTAGATAGCTCGGTGGCTAGCGAGGTCAACCACCCATGAGCCAGGGATATCCTGATCTATCATCTCGAACCTAGTCCCCATGGACATCTGACAATGGGCGTACAACCGCCAAAACACAAACAGCAGGCGCGAGGGTCAACTAAAGGAATTACATAAGTAATACACCCAATAGATAAAGATTACGGGGATAGATACTTAGGTTCAATAGGCTTATAATAACATTGTAAGTAGTATAACCTCCAATGAAACATAAATGACAACTACTGACAATTAAACAATTATCGAGTAAGATACCAAATATCAATCACATTCGACACTTAGGTCAGCATGTATGATGAGATGCAATGACATGCTAAGGAAAAAAAATGCTCCGGATAGATGGGAACCATCGAGTCAGTCGCCACTGGCCTAGTGTGTAACCTTTTCTGCTCGGGCACCTCTTACACCAAAAAATGTAGTCAAATCAATCTAACCCGTAGGTTTGTCATTTCTGTCTGGTACTAAGAAACACTCTTGGTGGACTTATATGTAAATCCGGGTCTTATGACCATTTTGGAATCCATCGAGGTCGGCGTTCCACCAGTTTAAAACCTCCAAATGTATGAATGATGCAATATGAGTAGCCAAACAACGTCTCCGACCGTACTCGTCACGTGTTCTAGCTAACTTATTGTCTCTAAAAAGAATACCCTAAGGTAAATGTCGATTCTGCGACAAAAGACAATTAATTATAAAAAAGAGTGCAATCACCTTTGATGACTTATGAGTCATCTGACTCATCTAATTTGATGGTCAAAAGCTGCTCAGTGAGCGAAAGAGTACCAATGTACTTGGAAACTTATAGTTCCCTGGCTTATCTTTTAGATATCCAAAGAAATAAACTGCTCATCGAGCGAAGAGTACTAATGTACTTGGAAACTTATAGTTCCCTGGCTTATCTTTTAGATAGCCAAACAAATAAACTGCTCATCGAGCAAAAGAGTATAACATACTCAGAAACCTATTAGCTTCCCTAAAACTTGGATTCGGCGACACTTCTCATTTTCCCAAACTAATATCCAAAAACTAAGCTTCCATCTGAGATTGTAATCATTATTTAAAGGGTTCAGAGGTTGTTTAGTGTATTATGAATTTTCCTTGTAAAATAGTTTCCATTTAGGTTTGTCTTTAATCTTATGAGTTTAAAAGATCCCATCGTCCCAAGTAATTCCCCGAGAAAGTCTCGATCCACTAAAATAATAATAAGGGTTCGAACCTCGGTTCGTCTCGTCAAACTTTCCCAAAATCTCATAATGAGTATGGCATAATCGCTCGTGTTCCTCACTCTGACGTACAACAGATATATGTATAATTGCATAACCAAATGGCACAATCAAACAATCATGGCACATATATCAACACATCCTAAGATTAACCATTTAGTACATAGCATGTGAATCAATCAACAACAATCAAAGCGATAAATATATCTCAATCAACAATGTCGGCCAAGGCCTTAGAAAACGGAGATACACGTCTCAATTAGTTCACTCGGCCGAAGCCTTCAGAAAACATTTCCCAGTCAATCACAATCAAGTGCATAAACAATAAATCAAGTCGAATTCGTCAACACTTAAAGCATTAGTTAGTATTCAGTGAGTAGCCCTCACCTCTAGTTCCTCCAGTGCGTTCCTGCAGGGTTCCTTCACGATCCTCTCCTTCCGCTCCACGGAATTCTTCAAACGAACCTTTGAGCGAAATCACAAAATTCAATCACAACAAGTTAGAACCAAACAAACAATAATTACTAATGTTAAACAAAGCATCCTAAGCTCTAGATAACCTAACGCGATAAGATGAGTTTTCGAAAAAGAGAAATTTTCCTCCCCCTTAGAGGTGCTCTCGGCCGTGCACTAACTTTAGTGTACCGGCGCTTTTTCTTCGATCAAACTTGATTCCTATGTTATCATTAGTGGTGAATTGAAGCTCGGAAAAATTATCGGATCGAAAACTGAAGCAGGGGTATTTTGGTCAGTGTATTTAGCTCGTAAATTCAAAATTGGAATTTCGAAAAAAAAATTGGATGGGGTCATCACTAACGATGTTTATGATAACTAATCTTACTGGCCCTAAGCTCAGTCGAGATTTTTCAGTCTAAAGAGCGAAACTTTAGTCGAAAAATGGGTATTTGAGCAGAATCGAAGCTCTGCGACGATTTGGCGAGATTCAGCGAAATGTAATCAGCTAAACATGTTCTTGGGTTAGTAGAGAACAGGTTTTGACAGAGAAATCGAGTTATTTGGATAGTTTTACAAAAAGCTCAAAACTTTGAGCACAGAACACATAGAGAAAAGCGACAGAATTTACGATCAGAGGTAAGGAATAGCATCAGTACCTCGATGTCTACACATAGCAACGAACGGTGCAACGATCAGGCAAGAATCGGCGAAAAACTTATTCTCCCTCCTTCTCCTCTTGCTCGCGGGTTTGGTGGTGATGGTAGTGATGAAAATTTTGATTTTTCATCTATTTATAGGTGAGGGAAAATGCGGGAAAATGAAAATTTCGCGATTCTGATTTTTCCTGCGCGTTCCTCTGTGAATTCTAAGATAGATGATGGTGACAAAATTTCAGAACTCGAAACAGGTTTCTTGGAATTAAAGCAAACGATCCAAAGTCGGTGTGGGTCGATTTAACCCGAAAAACTACTTTTTGCAGATGATGTCGGATAAGAAAACTTCCTTCTGAAGAAAGATTAGAAACATCGAAAGAAATCGGTACACACGTGTGGAATATTCGTTTGAAGCTCCGAATAGAAAAAGTCTTCATCGATAGTTTATTTTAAGTTTCTTAAGCTATCAGGGATTTAGTTTCGGCAAACTTCCGAGAATTAGAATTGAACGTTAGTACATTCCAGGGTTTCGTGTCAAAACGCTGGTCATGGAAAGGAATAAGAGAAATTATTATATTCCTCTGAAGATTTTTGGAATTAGTTTCTATAGTGCCTTAAGAGTAAATTAGTCGTTTTACTAAAAGTCTTGCCCTAGGCATAAGCGAATAAGACTCGCGCTATAACTTATATTGATTTTAGTACTATTCTTAGCCTTTTCCTCAACTTTCTCCTTCATAAATTTACTCCATTTTATAAAAACTTGTTCAGGTTTCCACACGTTACATCGAAGCCTAATCGTGAATAGGAATTTCATTGATTTATTCTTAGCTTAAAAACTTGGGTCTCACATTACTACCCTCCAAAAAGAAAGTTTCGACCTCGAAACTTATGGTTCAGTAAAAAGTTCCGGATACTGTTCCTTGATCTTTTCCTTAAGCTCCCATGTAGCATCGCTTGTGTCCTTGTTCCAAATGACTTTCACCAACACAATCTCTTTTCCCTTCAACTGTTTCACCCTTGTGTCACCAATGCTAATTGGAGGCATCTCGAAAGACAGGTCATCCTTCAGCTCTATGTCATCGAGTTCGATGACATGCGTCAGATACGCAATATACTTCCTCAGCTGCGACACATGAAATACATCGTGAATCTCGGATAGAAATGGTGGTCGTGCAATCTAATAAGCGACTGGTCCTACACGACGAGTAATCTGATAAGGTCCAATAAACTTTGGCATAAGCTTCCTCGACTTAATCGCTCGACCAACTCCTGTAGTCCGTGTAACTCGCAGGAATACATGGTCTCCTTCTTCAAACTCTAGGGTTCTGCGCCTTTGATCGGCGTAGCTCTTCTGTCTACTCTGAGAAGTCTTCATCTTCTCTCTGATCTGCTTGATCTTCTCGGTTGTCTGTTGCAGAAGTTCTGGTCCAACTAACAAATTCTCCCCATCATGGTACCAACACAAAAGGGTCCTACATTTACGACCATACAAAGCCTCATACGGTGCCATTCCAATGCTCGTATGAAAACTGTTGTTGTAAGTGAACTTAATCAATGGCAGTAGATCATCCCAACTTCCCTTGTTATCCAACACACAAGCTCGTAGTAAATCTTCCAATGATTGAATAGTTCTCTCAGTCTGTCCATCAGTCTGTGGATGGTACGCAAAACTTAATCTAGCCTTGTTCCCAATGCCTCCTGAAGAGTTCCCAAAAAATGTGAAGTAAATTTTGGGTCTCGATCGGAAACAATACTAGTTGGTACCGCATGAAGGCGTACAATCTCAGCTATATAGATCTCTGATAGTTTCTCCACGTTGTAGGTAGTTCTTACAGGTTTAAAGTGAGCCGACTTAGTCAATCGGTCTACGATCACCCAAATCGAATCATATCCCTTCTTAGTTCTTGGCAAAGCCACCACAAAATCCATCGATATGCTATCCCATTTTCATTCTGGCACATCCAAACTCTGTAGCATGCCTGAAGGTTTCTAGTTTTCCACCTTAGCTTTCTTACACATCAAACACGCAGCGTACTCAGCCACTTGTCTCGTCATTCCTGGCCACCAAAAATTTATCTTCAAGTCTTGGTACATCTTTTTCATTCCAGGATGAATACTCAGCTTGCTCTTGTGACCTTCATCCATAATCAGTCTTCTCAAATCAGGGTTGTTAGGTACGCAAGCTCTATCCTTACATCGCAGGATATTGTCACTTCCTACCTTGAATTCTGGTTCCTTGCCGTGAATTACCAAACTCCTTTTCCCGAGTAGAAACTCGTCTTGCAACTGTTGATCTCTGATCTCTTCCATCAATCCATTGGCGATCTTGATCATGCCGAACTGCAGCTTTCCATCGGACGATCTCACGTCTAAACTCAAATCTCGAAATTGTTCCAGCAATTGCATCTCTTTAACCATCATTGAAGAGAGATGCATCTTCCTGCTCAAGGCATCAGCAACAACGTTAGCCTTTCTAGGATGAACTCCAAGGTAAACTCATAGTCCTTGATGAATTCCATCCTTTGTCGTTGCCTCATGTTCAGCTCCTTCTGATCGAAAAAGTACTTCAAACTCTTATGATCACTGAATATGGTAAAAGTGAATCCATATAAATGCTGTCTCCAGATTTTCAGCGAAAACACAATGGCAGCTAACTCCAAGTCATGAGTCGGATAGTTCTTCTAGTGAATCTTCAATTGTCGTGAAGCATAAGCTACTACTTTCCGATGTTGCATCAGCACACAGTCTAGGCCTTGATGCGAAGTATCACAGTAAACCTCATATGTCTCCTCTGGTTGTGGCAGAACGAGTACAGGTGACGCTGTCAAACGTTCCTTCATTGTATGGAAACTTGTTTCACACGCTTCGGTCCAGGCAAAAGGTTGATCCTTCCTCGTAAGTTGAGTCAAAGGTCCAACAATCTTGGCAAAGTTCTCGATGAAACGGCGATAATATCCCGCCAAACCGACAAAACTCCTGATCTCAATCACAGTCATTGGCTGTTCCCATGCTAACACAGTCTCTACCTTTGCTGGGTCCACGACTATACCTTCTTTAGATCACATGGCCTAGGAATTTGACTTCTTCAAGCCAAAATTCACACTTGGAAGGGTTGGCATACAACTCTGTAACACCCCGATTTCCAGGTGTCACTTTAGTAACCAAAAATAAACTTTACGCGGAAAACAGGTAATTTTTTTTTCGTTTGATTCCATTAAATAAAAGCTATAAAGAAATAAAGACAAAACCAAACAACTAAACTAACCGATATACAATATATACACATGTACAGCCTCAGCTGCACTCCATGTCACGCGCACTCGCAGTGTCTCCAAGTAGTATGCCCGCAGGCAAATATATACAAACCAGAACTGTAGGTAAGAGTATCAAAATACAGTCATCCAATGAGAATGTCGGCACCCAAAAATGGCCTGAACAAAAGACCCCTATACTCCGACAGACTCTCTGTGATCCTCCTCAAAAGAACCACACAAAAAGCCACACATCGGAACCTACCCTGTCCCAAAAAGAAACTGACGATCAGAGCTCTACACAAAAAATATGACGCTAGCCTAACCTACCCTCCCAGCTCAGCTCACCAATCCTCCTCCTCCTCATCGCTGCTCGGCGAGTAGCTCTCCCCACTGCTCTCGAAGTCAGAGTCGGAATCCACCGTAATCATCTCGGTGTCCAAATCCATGACCTCCCTCCTAACTGTCCTGCGCACCGCCCTAGTCGAGCCGGTCTCCACATCCACCTCTCCTGTAAGAGCATCCTCCTCCACCACCCTCATCAAGGGGTCCACACGGTAGCCGTGCGGTGAAGAGAAAGATAAGAGACATGAGGCAGATGGGACAACAGACTCCCTCCTCGGCTGTACGAGCCTAGAGGACGACGCCACGTCGGTAGGGGCAATGGCAGTAGCAGGAGGTGGCACAACAGGTGTAGCAGCAACAGCAGGCACGATCTCCGCCGGGGCCTCCTCAACAGAAGGTGAAGTCGAAGGTCGTGCAGGTGGTCCATGACCAGTGCCTGGTCCACAGTGAACTGAGGGTGGCAAGTCAAAACTCAGCTCCATACGCCGTAGCACTCCTCTCGTCAGGCGTCCTCGCTCATCCGTCCGGTCCTCCATGACCCTTCCCCTGTACGTCGCTCGGTGACCAGGGACATCGATCACCCAAGCGGTGGGAGCAGCACGATCGACGAGCTCATACCTGATACCCCCCGAGGGAGAGACCATCGAAAACCAGTCGGCCATCGACATCTGGCAGCAGGCCGACCTCCCAAACACAGACATGCAACCAAAGCCAAGGCGCTAGGGTCAACTTACAGAAATACGTAGATATACACTCAACATGTGATATGGGGTATAGATATATGTTGATATATACATATATAAACAATCCTAGCATGTTATGGCTCTAACATTGCTTCAATAAACAAACAGCACACAATTCAAGTCAGAATGAATGTATGCGTGAAATGCACAATATGATCCGGATTTGTGACGCGTTCCCGTTCGCCACAAGTGAAGCATTCCCGTTCTTCACTATGGATGAACATTCCCGTTATTCATCCTGGATGAACCATTCCCGTTATTCATCCTTGGTGAACCCTTCCCGTTATTCACCATATGATGAACCGTTCCCGTTATTCATCATAAATGCAAGGTGAACCATTCCCGTTATTCACCATGATATGCACAGGTGAACCATTCCCGTTATTCACCCGATTGATGCAATATGGTTAGCCAAACAACGAATCGTCCTTACCACGAAAGTGTTTAGCTCACAACCCAATCTCAACAACCCAAGAGTTAGTGTTGGTCAATACAACACAACTCGGAGTAAGTGTCGATCAATACAACACAACTCCACCCACAAGAGTACACAAGGGTCTAGTGTCGGTCAATACAACACAGCCCAAACAACAAGAGCACTAAGTGTCGGTCAATACAACACAGCCCAAACAACAAGAGCACTAAGTGTTGGTCATTACAACACCGCTCCAACAACAAGAGAACCCAAGGGATTAGTGTCGGTCAATACAACACAACCCCAACAACAAGAGTACGTAAAGTACTCGGTGACTTTCAATCATCACCTTAGCTCACCTCAGTGGCTTTCCCCAATTCCAAAACCCACAATAAAAGTCGACTTTTCCCCGTCTTTCGTAAATATTTTCCCCTTCAGTTTTCCTATGCTTAAACGTTAATAAAAATGATTTCAATTCAGATTAGTCAGGTTATGAGTTTATTCCTCAAAGTCTAAGCTTCCCATGTCTTTAGTTTTCGAAACGCTATCATTCTAAGTTTTCAAAGATCAACCACCCAAAATACATTTCCCGGGGAAAGTCTAAGAATTCCAACATATGGCTAAGTCTCAAACCCCACATTTGGACTTGCCTAGGGTTGTTCATCAAACCCGAAATATCAAGATCACCAGATCAATGAATCTCCACTCCGAAATTGCGTCAAAACGCACAATTCATCAGAACATCAACATCATAAGTTATGAAAACCTTCATAACAATAACCCATCATCATAATCAATATCATAGTAAAGCATAAGTCGAGTTTATCGACGCCTATCATGCAATCATAGCTAATATAGTAAGTTGCCCTAACCTCGAGCTGTTCCAGATTCGCAAACACAAGTTCCTTCACTCAAGTGCTCTGAACCTTCCAAAAACAAAGCAGAAACCAAACAATATCGATTAGCTCGATCACAATACAACACATAAACGATAGATAAAGCATTAAAGCTTCAGAATACGACCATCGGGTACGAAAAGACAAGTTTTCGAAACGAAAAACTCCCCCCTAAAGGAATAGCCCACGACCCTTAAGGAAAAAAGAGCTTCGGCTCTTTTTCTTCGATCAAATCTGTTTACAAAGTAGTTTTAGGGTAAAACTAAGGCAAAGAAACCGTCAGAACGATTTTCGGACAATCGGGTCGAAATACGGCTTTCCAGGGGCATTTTGGTCCAAAATAAAGACTCAAAACCTCAAAGTTATCAGTTTAGAAAACAAATTTGACAGCAATGATCCTCATGACATCCGTGACAACAAATCCTAAAGGCACGAAGTCAGATTACGTCTTTTCGACAATAAAGTTTCGAAATGTGAGACAAAAAGGGTTTTGAATCAGTTTTTCAGATCCTTGACAACAGGATCACAATCAGCGATTACTGACAGAGGTTTTAGACTCTTGGGAACCTAGGGAACAAACCCCAACCAAGAAATCAAAGAAATCGGACAATTTTAGAAAAAGCTCAAAACTGTGAGCACATAAACGACTTCAGAAACTCAGCAGAAACAGTAATCAGAGGTAGGATTCATGCTAGTTACCTCAATACCTAGAAGTAGGGACGAACTGCACGAAGATTGGTCAAGTTTTCGCGAAAATCTTCTTCTCCCCCAAGCTCCTCAAACTCGCGGCTCTAATGGGTGAAATGGCAAGATTTTTTGCTTTTTCGCCTATTTATAGGCGGGTGAAATCGCCGGAAAATGAAAATTTCGCGATTCCGATTTTTGCAGCACGTTCACCGAGAAATTCTAAGAGAGATTCTGGCGTCAGAATTCCAGAACGCAAAACAAATATCTATGATTTGGGAAAAACGATATCCAAAATCCCAAAAGCGGTGTAAGTTAATCTGTCCCGAAAAACTACTTTTTGCTGTGATGCTCAAACGACAAAACTTCCTACTGAAGAAAGATTGGAAATGTCGAAACAAATCTGGCATCGCAGACGGAAACTTCGTTAAAAGTCTCGAATAGAAAAAGTCTTCATCCATCGCTCGAATCTAGGGTTTCGAAGCAAAGAAATTAGCGTCGTCGAGCTTCCGAAAAGTAAATACTACCGTGCGTATAGTCCAGAGTTCCGAAATGTAACGCTGGTCGATGGAAAAATAAAAGAATCTTTAAATTTTCCGAGAGTTCGAAATCTCACTTAAAACGTTACTCTAAAGGCGAATTAGCCTATTCTGGACACGCTCGCCATAAGGCAAGTGTGCAGATGACTCGCACGAACTTCAAAAACGACTACGCCACATTCCTCAAGCAATTCATGAACTTTCTTCTTCATTAATCTTTCTCAAATATCAACCTCCTGTCACGCTTACAATGATTCTACGCGTGAGTCGGAAATTAGCTTGCTCTGAAAATCCAGGTCTTACAATACTCCCCTCCAAAAAGAAAGTTTCGTCCTCGAAACTCAGAGTTCTGCAAAAAGTCCGGGGTACAGTTCCTTAATCTTATCTTCCAATTCCCATGTAGCGTCCCCCGTATCCCTGTTCCATATCACCTTTACCAACGAAATCTGCTTTCCCCTCATCTGTTTCACTCTTCTATCCCCAATACTCACTGGCGGTGCCTCAAAGGTCAAATCATCCTTCAGTTCAACGTTGTCTGGCACGATTACATGAGTCGGGTCTTGAATGTACTTCCTCAACTGCGACACATGAAATACGTCATGAATGTTGGAAAGAAATGGTGGTAGTGCAATCTGATATGCAATTGGTCCAACACGTCAAGTGATTTGATAAGGCCCAATAAACTTTGGCGTAAGCTTCCTTGACTTAATAGCACGTCCAACCCCCGTAGTCTGAGTAACTCGTAGAAACACATGGTCGCCCACTTCAAACTCTAGGGTCCTACGTCTCTGGTCAGCATAACTCTTCTGTCTGCTCTGTGAAGCTTTCATCTTTTCTCTGATCTGCTTGACCTTCTCAGTCGTCTGTTGCAGCATTTCTGGTCCAATCAACAAACTCTCCCCATCTTGATACCAACACAACGGTGTCCTACACTTTCGACCATACAAAGCTTCATACGGTGCCATCCCAATGCTCGCATGAAAACTATTGTTGTAGGTGAATTCAATCAATGGCAGAAGATCATCCCAGCTTCCTTTGTTATCTAACACACAAGCCCGTAGTATATCCTCAAGCGACTGAATAGTTCTCTCTGTTTGTCCATCAGTTTGTGGATGATACGCCGAACTCAATCTCAGCTTGGTTCCTAACGCATCATGAAGAGCTCCCCAAAAGTGCGAAGTAAACTTCGGATCCCGATCAGACACAATGCTTGTCAGAAGGCGAAGGTAGAACATCAAAGACCTGCTGGTATGCTACAGAGTTTAGACGTGCCAGAGTGGAAATGGGATAGCATATTCATGTCATTACAACACCGCTCCAACAACAAGAGAACCCAAGGGATTAGTGTCGGTCAATACAACACAACCCCAACAACAAGAGTACGTAAAGTACTCGGTGACTTTCAATCATCACCTTAGCTCACCTCAGTGGCTTTCCCCAATTCCAAAACCCACAACAAAAGTCGACTTTTCCCCGTCTTTCGTAAATATTTTCCCCTTCAATTTTCCTATGCTTAAACGTTAATAAAAATGATTTCAATTCAGATTAGTCAGGTTATGAGTTTATTCTTCAAAGTCTAAGTTTCCCAAGTCTTTAGTTTTCGAAACGCTATCATTCTAAGTTTTCAAAGATCACCACCCAAAATACATTTCCCGGGGAAAGTTTAAGAATTCCAACATATGGCTAAGTCTCAAACCCCACATTTGGACTTGCCTAGGGTTGTTCATCCAACCCGAAATATCAAAGATCACCAGATCAATGAATCTCCACTCCGAAATTGCGTCAAAACGCACAATTCATCACAACATCAACATCATAAGTTATGAAAACATTCATAACAATAACCCATCATCATAATCAATATCATAGTAAAGCATAAGTCGAATTTATCGACGCCTATCATGCAATCATAGCTAATATAGTAAGTTTCCCTAACCTCGAGCTGTTCCAGCTTCGCAAACACAAGTTCCTTCACTCAAGTGCTCTGAACCTTCCAAAGTTCCTTCAACTGAACCTCGGAGAAAACAAAGCAGAAACCAAACAATATCGATTAGCTCGATCACAATACAACACATAAACGATAGATAAAGCATTAAAGCTTCAGAATACGACCATCGGGTACGAAAAGACAAGTTTTCAAAACGAAAAACTCCCCCCTAAAGGAATAGCCCACGACCCTTAAGGAAAAAAGAGCTTCGGCTCTTTTTCTTCGATCAAATCTGTTTACAAGGTAGTTTTAGGGTAAAACTAAGGCAAAGAAACCGTCAGAACAATTTTCGGACAATCGGGTCGAAATACGGCTTTCCAGGGGCATTTTGGTCCAAAATAAAGACTCAAAACCTCAAAGTTATCAGTTCAGAAAACAAATTTGACAGCAATGATCCTCATGACATCCGTGACAACAAATCCTAAAGGCACGAAGTCAGATTACGTCTTTTCGACAATAAAGTTTCGAAATGTGAGACAAAAAGGGTTTTGAATCAGTTTTTCAGATCCTTGACAACAGGATCACAATCAGCGATTACTAACAGAGGTTTTAGGCTCTTGGGAACCTAGGGAACAAACCCCAACCAAGAAATCAAAGAAATCGGACAATTTTAGAAAAAGCTCAAAACTGTGAGCACAGAAACGACTTCAGAAACTCAACAGAAACAGTAATCAGAGGTAGGATTCATGCTAGTTACCTCAATACCTAGAAGTAGGGAAGAATTGCACGAAGATTGGTCAAGTTTTCGCGAAAATCTTCTTCTCCCCCAAGCTCCTCAAACTCGCGGCTCTAATGGGTGAAATGGCAAGATTTTTTGCTTTTTCGCCTATTTATAGGCGGGTGAAATCGCGGGAAAATGAAAATTTCGCGATTCCGATTTTTGCAGCACGTTCACCGAGAAATTCTAAGAGAGATTCTGGCGTCAGAATTCCAGAACGCAAAACAAATATCTATGATTTGGGAAAAACGATATCCAAAATCCCAAAAGCGGTGTAAGTTAATCTGTCCCGAAAAACTACTTTTTGTTGTGATGCTCAAACGACAAAACTTCCTACTGAAGAAAGATTGGAAATGTCGAAACAAATCTGGCGGCGCAGACGGAAACTTCGTTACAAGTCCCGAATAGAAAAAGTCTTCATCCATCGCTCGAATCTAGGGTTTCGAAGCAAAGAAATTAGCGTCGTCGAGCTTCCGAAAAGTAAATACTATCGTGCGTACAGTCCAGAGTTCCGAAATGAAATGCTGGTCGATGGAAAAATAAAGAGAATCTTTAAATTTTCCGAGAGTTCGAAATCTCACTTAAAACGTTACTCTAAAGGCGAATTAGCCTATTCTGGACAAGCTCGCCATAAGGCAAGTGTGCAGATGACTCGCACTAACTTCGAAAACGACTACGCCACATTCCTCAAGCAATTCCTGAACTTTCTTCTTCATTAATCTTTCTCAAATATCAACCTCCTGTCACGCTTACACTGATTCTACGCGTGAGTCGGAAATTAGCTTACTCTGAAAATCCAGGTCTTACAAACTCCTTTTCCCTCAGCACTTGCAAAACTTGACGCCGGTGCTCCTCGTGGTCCTTAGCATCCTTTGAGTATATAAGGATGTCGTCGATGAACACCACAACGAATCAATCTAAGAATGTATGAAAGGTTTTCATATATTCCATGAAAATAGCAGGTGCATTTGTCACTCCGAATGGCATCACTAGATACTCATAGTGTCCATAGCGAGTTCTGAATGCAGTTTTCTGAATATCCTCAGTCTTTGCTCTGATCTGATAATAGCCCGACTTCAGGTCTATCTTAGAGAACACAGCCGCTCCTCAAATCTGGTCCATCAAATCATCAATTCTAGGTAACAGATACTTGTTCTTAACGGTTGCTTTGTTGAGTTGTCGATAATCGACACACAATCTAGATCTCCTATCCTTCTTCTTTACCAACAAAACTGGCGCTCCCCAAGGTGAAACGCTTGGTCGAATAAAACCTTTCAACAGAAGATCTTCTATCTAAGACTTCAATTCTACTAACTCCGCAGGTGCCATCCGATATAGTGCAATCGAAATCGGCCTTGTTCCTGGTACGATGTCAATAGCAAACTCGATGTCGCGTACAGGCGGCAATCCAGGTACATCTCTAGGAAAAACGTTAGTGAAGTCTCGCACAACTGGAATACTGTTTGCATCCGGGTTCTCTTTACCCTCTAAGTTTAACAATAGTGAATACTCTTGAGACCCTTCGTTCAAAGAGACACTAATGAGATTGGCGGATAGATACTCGAAAAGATCCGAGTCGGGAAATACCACTCTCTTTCGGTTACAATCCAAGAGACAATGATAATGGGATAGCCAATCCATTCGTAGGATACCATCCAAGTTCTTGAGAGTTATACATACTAGGTTAGCATGAAAGACTCTATCTCTATATGTCACCGGACAGTACATGCATGCTGCATTAGAAAGTAGGGTTTTAGCAAGTGTGGTAACAATAGGATCAAAGCTCAAAGCAGTAACAGGAAGTTTCAGTCTGGTCACGCAATCCTTAGAGATAAACGAATGCGTTGCACCGGAATCGAAAAGTACAGTTAGGAGGTTACCGTCAATCTCACAGTCTCCTCTGATCAGACCGTCAACTCCTTCAGCCTCTTCACCATCCATGGCGCTTTCCTCGAGCTGTGTTAACAGACAGTTCGGTCGTGGGTACCTTGCACTGACTAGCAGTGTGTCCAAACCTGTTGCAGTTGAAGCACCTCTTTCCCTTGCCCTTGCACTTATCGGCATAGTGGCCGATTTTCCCACATCTGAAACATGACACTTGCTTCCTTTCCCCTCCAGCTATGGCCGAAACCTTCCCCTTCATCTTGTTGTCAGACGGTCCCGCTTGGGATGTCTTGCAGTTCACGGCCAAATGTCCAAGTCAATTGCACTTGAAGCATTTTGATCCAATCATCGAGCACTGGAAAGCATAGTGTCCAAGCTTCCCGCAACGGAAGCATGACACAACTTCGTGACAAACTTGCTTCCCTCCGGTAGTAGCGGTCATTGGCTTGTGCGATCCTGGGATAGGGTCTCTTCCCTCGGAACGCTGGTATGGGTTCCACTGCCGGTAGTCCTGAGGGCCTGATCTCACCGGACTTCCAGCTCCAGCTCGGTCCATTTCGCTATGCTGATACATGGCCGCCGCCGTTAGTTGTTGGGGTTGCTCACGTGCAGCCTCTTCAACTCGTCTATAAGCGTCCTCAGCAGCCTGGTTCATCATTGCCTCAATCATTGAAGCTATTTCCTTCGCCATCTGGTTAGGGCTTACCATTCTATGCTTAGTCAAACAAGTAGTTAGTATTCATCAAAAGATAGCATTTAACATAACTATACAATATGATTAAGCAGTATCTTCAATCAATTTCAAGCGAAAAATCGCCCGGTAGACAATCAATTTTCACTCTTTGTAGAGTCACACAACTTAGCACAGAAGACCTATTCCCCAAAGACTCCCGAAAGACTCGACTAGCTCTGATACCACAATGTAACACCCCGATTTTGGTGGCGTCACTTTAGTAACCAAAAATTAAAGAAAGCGGAAAAACGTGAATATTTTTTTTCGTTTTGTTTAAAAGAAAAGCCTTGTCGAAATAAAGATTCATCATCAAAAGATAAACATAACTAATGTACAATTAGATTTACAGCCCCCGCTGTAAGTAGCATGCCACGTCACGAATAACCTCCAGTGACGGGAAAAGTGACAGAATATATATGAAAGTAGTGTCCGCAGGAAAATATGTACAAACTAGAGTAAAGGTCAAGTATTCGAAATACAGTCCTCCAAACGAAAGTAAGTCAGCCCAAACGGCCTAGACAAGACTACGGCGTCCCTCTCCCACAAGTGACGTGTTCGCCTAACTCCTATCAGTTATGAAAAGGTGAGCCGATTTTTTTTTTGTTGCTTTAGTGCAAGTGTTAGTGTTCTGATGGTGCTTCTATTCAGAGACCACTTATGACTTTTCATAGTCGCAGAGTTCCCCTCTAACCTTTTCAGATGGATTACCGTATACCAAATGGCGAGCAAGTTAGCACACAACTAAAACATTAAACACACAACATATGTGACCGAGGTCACTACATAGTTCAAATGAGAGAAGCAAATAGAGTGTTCAAATGAGGACACAAGTATCCCCATTCGGCATCCTTAAATAAAAAATAAATTAATTAAGTAAACTGATGAGAACTGTCGTCGGACCATATGGCTTCACTCCCCTACCTCCTCCTCTCCTCCGGGTCCTCCTCCATATCACCACTGCTCCCCTCTTCCGGTACGGGCATCGACACCCTCTCCCCCAACCCCTCGGGTTTCACGAACCGCTGTCTGTATATCCGGGCATCTCTAGAAAACCTAGGTGACCGCACTCTCTTCCACGCTGTCATCCGAAGGCATGGTGCTGTCCGCTGAGACGGAGGATCTACTGGCTCATGTGGTGCTTGATTCGGCGCAAAGAGCTCCTGAGGGCTCCTCACTCGGATCGGTACGGGTCGGTGTGGCTCCTCTTGTGGTATAGGATCCACTCCCACCTGCGGGTCGAGACACAATCCAGCCTGGGGCGCTGGGTCCACCTCCGGCTGAGGCTGTGGTGGCGGATCGGGGACAGGCGGACGGAATCTCCGGGCGTGCCTCGGCATATAAAATGAGAACATAAGAGGAATGGTCACTGGGTAGCCAAGTTCATCGGATCCGGGTACCCTGCATCACAACATCTTAAGTCCAGAATAAAAACAGAAACGGGTAGCGGGGTCGAGATGCCAGCCAGTACGGGACGAGAAATCAGCATGAATGGCGAGTACCGGTGGGAGGCTCATCTTCTAACTTGTGATCTGCTTATTGATAAAATAATGCAAGGGTGAGTCAAACGCGACTTTGCACAAGTTACATGTCAAATAAAATAAACGATAAGGTTCAAGATAACATACTATTAAAAACAAGCATGTTAACAAACACATACAAGAACACGCATAGTATGAGGTTTTACCGCCTTATACCTTCAGAAAGTCGTCTCGGGAACATGGACACTCCTTACAGTCCACTCTTTACCTGACATGATCGCTCAGTAGCTCTCTGACAGAAATACACAACTTCGCGACTCTTGATGCGTTGCATCAGGCCGGCCCTCCGAACCCTGCCGGTAGCTGATGGAGTGGTAGAGTCATTGTGTAAGTCCCGAGTCTATTCATCTCTGAACAAGACCACCATTGGTGTCTCTGTATTGCTACTCTCTTTAGTGGTAGTGACAGCACTTTCCTACTCCTTGTCGCTCCAAAGATTTGTTTACAAACAACATCCATCGCCCCCTTATACTTCCCTTGAATTTCTAGCGATCTAGAAATTAAGACCCGTACCTTACTCTTCAAGTAAGTACGCCTCTTTGTGCTTGGAGACGAGATCAAGATGACCAAGTAGTTGGGTTTAAAAGTAGGAAATAGTTATTCGTCCCGGTAATGGTTATGTACTTCATATGCTCATTTCAAAAAAGGGGTTACCTACCATTTACTAAGTTCATTTATAATCATTATCGTCTACCTTCCTAGGGTGGTTCCTTACATGTGACAGTAGGCCAAGTTCTTAAACCCAAGTATCAATAACGCATTAAGCCGGTGAATTATTTCCCTGTACCCTCCCACCTCGGATGTTCTTTAATTTATTTCTGTCACAAGACAACTCTTGTATCCAGGCTATTGAGCAAATTTCCTAAGTATCACCATATCCCATGGTATACTTCACCTCCTTTCTAACAATGCAGCAATACAACATCCACAAGCTATTCACATATGAATCACAAGCAAACATATAACATCAATTCCTATAAATCCACAAATATTGTAAACAAGCGAGTAATTAATAATATGTCTACTATCGCTTTAACGGTTACTTAGTCGTCATTTACCAAGACAGGTCTTGTCTATCTCCCCTTACCTGTGACTCAATGATTTCTGTTGAAACTTGAGAGCTTGATCCTTCACGCTCTGCATCATAGATTATGACCGAGTTATGGGTCTATGAAGCTAAAAATAATACAACTACTTCATGTGCCAATCTTATTATCTTTTTATTACTCTTCTACCCTAGACTTATCCAATTTCCTTTACTGACCTGGTTCTATTACTAAGTCCAGTTCTTTAGTCTATAATCACTTCTAGATTATTTAACTTATTCCTTAAGCTACTTTGTTCAAAATCACTTATTCACCAGCTTAATTCCATAATCCACTATGCTAGCCTACTGACTTATGATTCCTGGTTTTTCATTATTCTATTCCTAGCATTCCTAACTCATACTCAAGTTCAGAATCACTTAATTAAGCTGATTAATCTAACTTAAGTCCAAATTAATCCTAAGGTTACTTGCAAATTAAGAAATCCACAAACTAGGCTAAAACTAACTTCGGATACTCCATTCCTATAGTTTCCAACCTTCTGAATCCATCTAGACCATTATTAGAAGCATATGGGCACTGTAACTACCTCAATTTGGCAGTTTTTGAATCGGCCGTGAGGTGAATTTTGGGTTTTTCACCTGAGTGCTTCATCATCAATTCTATCTATCCTAGAAGGTTCTACCATGTTCCAGAAGCATAAAACGATCAATTTGGCACTCCAATTCTAGGCCAAAAGCTCAACCCGATAGCCTATTCGAGTTTGAAAATTCAAATATTGGTCCCGCTAATTCGTGGTGATTCGAGGCTCAAAACTGGTCTAAAGCTTCCTAAAAATATCCTATCATGCTCAAGGGTAAGTTTTGGATTGAAAACGAGCTAAAATAAGCGAGTTTCAGAAACTCACTTCGCCGGAGAAGCCAGAACTCGCCGGAGAAGATGATCGGAGATGTTGGGATCGTCACCGCCGTGCTATTCTGGGTACTGGAACTTGCTCTACAGGTTATGGGGATGAACATGGTGTTGTTGGGTGTCGCTTTGGAGGTCTGGATCGCGTGGAAAGCCGAGTTACAGGTTTGAAACCCTTACAGGGTGCTCGCGGGTTTGGGTTTTCTGGGCTCAAAGCTTCACAAAACTGACCCAGATCGAATCCTCACCCTCTCAGGTAGGACTGTTCATGGTTCGGTTCTTTGCTTGAACAGAACCGAACCGAACCTGAACCAAAAATTTGGTTTGAGAGAATCGAACCGAACCGACATAGTATGGTTCGAACCGAACCGAACCGGTTTTAAGTTTCGATTAACCGGTTCGGTAAAACGATGAACCAAACCAGTTTTTTTTTTTTTTTTTCAGAATCAAAAAACTTAATATTAATTCAGGAGAACCGAACCAGTTATTTTTTCAGAACCATTAAAATAACTCAATTAAAAACAAGTCAAATGATACTACATAAGAAGAACAAGTCATTTTTTACTTTTGATAAAAGTAACTTTTCCACCAAAGAGGATTAATTGTCAACTACCATTAAAAGATATAAAACAAAAGGCCCAGAAGTTCAGTATGAAACAGTGGACAATGTCAATTTAAGTGATAGTATGAAACAGTGGACAATGTCAAATCCCAGAAAATATCAATTAGTAACAAATGGAAGAAACAGTAGGAACTGTCTTCCCATCTTCCTCCACTCAGCATCTTCTCCAAACCTCCCAATTCCTTTCACTCTAATCATCAAAACACAAAGCACCTGCACATTAAGCAAATAGAATCTTATGAGAAACATACATGCAAAAAATGTTCTTATTCACACACACACACATTACTAATTTACTGAGTTACTTCGCCCCCTACAAAAGCTACTTCTGTCCCCAACCTGAAAATCTACTGAGTTTCTCTTTACTCATTCACACACACACACATTACTAATTTGATTTCCTGATTATTAAGAAGATACTCATAAAATCTACTGTTTGTGTTAATTTTTCAGGACTATGCAAATTTTACACCCTATGTTTGCAAGTCTTATCAAGGTGCTGATGTTCCTGCGGTCTGCAGCAATGTTTGATCATGTTCTCAGGATTTTACAACAAGGGAGAAATAAACTCAATTATTCAAGAGCAAAAGGCTACATAAACATGAGCACATGATCACTTCAAAAAGACCTATATGTTCAAGGTTCCTATTGCAATAAAAGTAATGCAAATTGTAACCATATTGTCATTACACATCAGTGTATTATTCACAGCAGAGTTAGGTCCCAATTTTTGAGTGAGATGAGACTCAATCATTCAATGTTCAAATATGCATGTTTTTCAAAGGAAGTATCAGATTGTAGATGCACAATCATATAGCACCATGCCACCATCCAAAATGCAAATGTCACCAGAAAATAAGATTCTCCTAGAAGAGATCAGTGGTGAAACAATTGTCCTCCAATAATCACATCAGAACCAAAATGGAGGATTAGTTTTACCTATCAATTCAGAGTCAAGATATTCTCTGATGACATGACCACCACTGGAATCTGCCTAAAAGCAGAAGACTCCTGCTAAAATCAACACAAGAGTGTAAAAGTTAAGAATCAATTCATCTCCAAACAGAACAGAACTCTGAGCTGACAATCACATAGAACAGAACAGTTTTAAGTTTTAGAGCAGAACAAGAGAGCAAACAACATCTACCATACTTTAAAAAAAATATTGCAATATGAAAATACACTTTCAATGGTAATAAAAGAGGTAGCAATATGAAAATACCACTTAAAGCTCATCATCATCATCATAAAGGTTGTAATTTTCTGAACCAGCAGTCAATTCTCGTTGAACAAGCTCTGCGAAAAAGTAAAATACTTTATTACTTCAAAAATAATTTATAAAACCTATTCACACAGAAGATTGATGCAAACTAACCTTTCTCAAATCTCTCAAGCTCCTCAAAGTCCTCACTAGAAACCAGGGAAAAAGGTGTTCCTTTCATCCAGTCTTGGGTACAAATCAACATCTCTGCCATTTTCGGAGTTAGGAAGCTCCGAAAATCATTCAACACCCTTCCTCTAGTGCTGAATGCAGATTCTGATGCTACCGTAGAGACCGGAATAGCTAATATATCTCGAGCTATTCTTGACAGGATCGGAAGTCTACTTGAGTTGACCTTCCACCAACTTAGAATATCAAACTCAACCCCTTTAGTAAAAGGCTCACGGGCTTCATTCAAGTATTTCTCCAACTCAGACGTAGCATCAACCCGAAATCCAGTTTCTTGGTTGTAGTAATTCATGCAATAAACATCATCATCATCATCATCATCATCATCATCTTCATCCATTTGGTCGAGTTGTCTTTGAGAACCCGCTTCCTTGCCTCCATATAGCTCATATAGAGATTTCAAGCTAGAGTTCATCTTTGATATCAACTCATTCCCCATTTCATCACCGAAGAAATACTTCAAAAAGTGGCTAACATAGCCCAATTTACTTTGGGGATCAAGTACAGCAGCAATCAACAAGAAGACATTCATTTTATCGGGGTCCCCCCAATACTTTTCAAACTTCTTCCTCATGTTGCTAGCCATTGACCTTATTTTAGCATTGTAATCACTTTCATATTGCCTTATTTTTTTTCCGATAGAAAATACTTCTTTCATATACACATTACTGGTTACGTAGTAGGAACCAGAAATGCGCTTTGTGGAAGCATGAAATATTTTCAGAAAAGGCAAAATAGACTTCACATGGTCCCAATCTGCAGATGTAGGAACACCCTTCCCATTATCTTTTGACATTGCTTTCTTAAACTTGGAATCTCGTGCTTCATACAACACAAAAACCTTCTCATATTGTACAGCTGCCTCCAACATTGTGTATGTTGAATTCCACCTAGTATCTGTATCTAAACTCAGCATACCTTTGTATGATATATGCACACTTTCAGCATAGCTCATGAATTTAAGAAATCTTTTAGTAGAGCACTTCATATATCTCACTGCATTTCGAATCCTCAAAATAGAAATATCAATCTCTTTCATACCCTCTTTGACAATCAAGTTGAGTATATGCGCACAACAACGCATGTGAAGATACTCACCATTCAAAATCACTCTGTTCAATGGCAAGAAACTATTTCTAAGCTTGTCAATCGCAGAATCGTTAGATGTAGCATTGTCCACAGTTATAGTCAAGACTTGACTTAGCTCCCACTCATTCAGAAACAACTCGACATTGTTAGCTATAACCACTCCAGAATGTCCCGTAACTTTCCGAAAGTTTATAATCTTTTTCTGCAAGTTCCAATCATCATCAATAAAATGCGCAGTCAAACTCATATAACAATAATTCTGCACAGAAGTCCATGTGTCTGTTGTAAGACACACCTTACCACAATGTTTGGACATGAACCTTTTCAACTTCACTTGTTCGTCAACAAACATTTTTTCAATGTCCCTCCTCAGAGTAGACCGCGAAATGACAACAAATCGCGGTTACAGAACACTCAGAAACTGGCGAAAGGCTTCATTTTCGACAAACCGGAATGGAAGCTCAGCAGCAATAAACATCCTCACAAGTTCTGTTCGGCATATGTCTTGGTCAAACTTAAAGACCGTAGGAGAAGAAACAATGCTACTTCCTACTTATCCTTCTGCAGCCTGCAGAAATGGACCATCTTTTCTTCTCTTATTTTTTTCACTGCCTGGATATTGCGAGCGTCTCGTCAAGTGGGTCCACATAGTACTTGTTCCATTCCTACTAATGAGAGTACCACAGTAGTTACATGCAGCCCTTCTCTTATCATTAGGCTGTTGTGAAAAGTGGAGCCACACTTCTGAGGGTTGTTTCCTTTTGCCAGTTGATGTGCTAGGATGTGGTGGGAATGTAACATCAACTCCAGTGCTAGTAACTGGTGTACAAAATATTGAATCTTGCATAGTTTCTTGGAACTCGGAATCCATCTGGTTACTTGGTGACGACATCTATTCAAAAAACTACATTGTCATGATGCAACTTATCAAAGCAACAAGCACATAACTACATTGACTGATTACAGCAAAAGATAGTGATTCTAAGACACAAATAGCAGCAAAAGAACAAGTTATATCAGTGTTGCAGCCTGCAAATCAGCATATACCTCTAATTATCAAATTAACAATTTATATAGCAATGGAAGAAACTTGATACATTCAAAATATCAGTGCTGAAAATCATCATATACCTCTAAATTTACTGCTAGGACTTGAGATTTTGCAGCTTTAATTCAATTAACATTCTAAATATCAAAAGCAGATCTACCAGATAAAAACAATACTAGGTACAATGGTACATAATTAAACAATACTAGGATGCTTTTGAAAATTCACAAGTGATTCAAATAACAATCGAAGGAAAGCTACATTCAAAGAGCTATTGATATATACTTATAACATAACATATAGAAACCCCCCAATGTCAAATAACCACCGAAGGAAAGCTACATTCAGGGAGCTTATTAACATGATAATTACAATTAAGGGTGTAGTTCAATTCAGCTCAAAAGTTAAACTGGTTTTTGAGCCAATAATTAGAGCATCACAAACGATTATAGAAAAGCAATCATCAAATAATCAGCAAAAATGAACCAAACCCAGATCAGAAACTAAAATGAATAGATAATCAAACAAATAGAAAGCTTACCTACGACCTCAGATCACCTGCATTGGAACGTCGTTGTTGGTGGGAAGAATCTGAGCTCAGAGGTCAAGGTGACGGCGGTTCTGCCGTGCTGGCCGTGGTCAAGGTGACGGCGGCGCGACCGGAAGGAGGAGGAGGAGGCGCTGCCGGAATGAGGAGGTGGCGCGGCGGCCGGCGGGAGGAGCAGGAGGCGCGGCGCTGAAATTAGGGTTCACTCATCAGTCATCACTGGTTCTCACTTCTCGGTTCAAGACTTTGGAACGTGGTTAACTAGTTATTGGTTGTGTGGAAACAGGATATATGGATATATCGGTTCGGTTCGGTCACCGAACCGGTTTTGAGATTTTGGTTCGGTTACCGAACCGGTTTTTAAATTTAGGTTCGAGTTCGGTTCGGTTCTTAACGGTTCGGTTCTTAACGGTTCGGTTTTCGGTTCGGTTTTTGGTTAGCTTCGGTTATGAGAGAACCATGAACAGTCCTACTCTCAGGAACTCAATGGAATGAAAATCACGCTCTAACACTCAGCCAATTAGGAGAATCGAAGAGAAGAAGCTTGTGAAGTTCTTCTCGGTCTCTCTCACTCTCAGGGCTCTCTCTTCACTCTCAGCTCGTTGTGGGACTTGGAATGGATTGCTGAGGACTAGGCTTCGAATGGATCCTTTTTATAAGCTGGAAATGGCCTAATTAAGCTAATCAAGGGTAAGAAGATAACCAAGTTGCACCACCACTTCCCACCATTCTCCTTTCATGCAGCCTGCTTAGCACCAGCTTCCATTGCTTCTGCAAGTCTGTTCAGGTCCAGGTAATATGCAGACAAGGGTTTATGGGAACTAGGAGCTATTATGACGATTACTATTGATGAATAGTACACTGTCATCAGGGGTGAATAGTGTCGCCTTCCACCGGTTGGTCAATTATTATATGCTGTCTTCAAGTCAGGACAAATTGGCTACTATGCGTCATAATTTCTGATTGCTAAGGGTTTTCTAGTAGTGTATTTCCCCTCTAAATGCCTAATACTAACACATATTGTATGCTAGGGTTTGGTTCGTCGGTTCTACCATCGATCGTTCTGAGACAGCGTGCTACTACTGTCAAGAGATTCGATCAGATTAGCATCCTATCCTCATCTACTCGAGTAAATCATTTAAATGGGAGTCATGACGACCATTTTTTTGGTACTTTGATTGTCGGTTCTATTTAATCGTCACACCGACGTTCTATCGTTGCATCGTAATTCGTGCACAAAATTAGCATATATATATACACACAATACATACAATATATATATCGTCATCCATACTATCTCGGGTTTTGTAAGTGTCCTAATCCTAGTCAGTTTCTAGTTCTCGGGTTATTTCGTCATCTAACGGTCATTACCTGTTGGGTTAGAGTGTCGGATGTTACATTCTCCCCTCCTTTTTGAGAATTTCGTCCCCGAAATTCATCACTTATTTCTTCAAATAGATAACGGTATGTCTTCCGCATATCCTCTTCTAATTCCCACGTAGCTTCCGAGTCTTCCCCCTTCTCCCCAAGCTACCATTACTAATAGGATTTCTTTCTTCCTAAGCTTATTCATCCTCTTATCTAATATCTGTTTAGGTTTTGCTGTGTATGTTAGGTTTTCTTTAAGTTGTATATGTTCAGGTTTCATCACATGAGAGGGGTTAGGTATGTATCTTTTCATTTGGGACACATGAAATACATCGTGTAAGTTTGACAATGAGGGTGGTAGGGCCATCTGATAAGCTGATGTCCCCACTCTCCTAAGGATTTGATAAGGTCCTAAAAATTTAGGTGTGAGTTTCCTTGACCTCATAGACCTTCCTATTCCTGTGACCAGACTAATTCGAAGGAAAACATGATCTCCTTCCTCGAATTTTAAAGGCTTCCTTCTGCGGTCATAGTAAGCCTTTTGTCGGTCTTGTGCTATCTTCAGCTTTTCCCGAATTCTCTTTACTTTCTCGGACATCTCTTGTACCACTTCGGGTCCTAAGACTAACTTGTCCCCTTCGTCAAACCAACATAGTGGAGTTTTGTACTTCCTTCCGTATAGCGCCTCGAAAGGTGCCATTCCTAGACTCGAGTGGAAACTATTATTGTAGGAGAATTCCACCAATGGCAAGCAGTCTTCCAGTTTCCTTGCTCTTCCAAAATGCAAGCTCTTAACATGTCCTCCAGCGTTTGGATCGTCCTTTCAGTCTATCCATGGGCTTGGGGGTGATAGGCTGAGCTAAATCTTAGATTCGTGCCCAAGGTCTTATGTAGACTCTTCCAGAATTGTGAAGTGAATCACGGATATCGGTCCGACACTATACTAGTTGGTATTCCATGCAGTCTTACGACTTCTCTGATGTAAATTCTAGCCAACTTTTCCAGTGAATAGTTCATGTTGACTGTGATGAAGTGTGCGCATTTAGTAAGTCGGTCCACAATTACCCAGATCGCGTCATTCTTGGCTTGTGTCTTGGGTAATCCTGGAACAAAGTCCATTGAGATACCTTCCCATTTCCATTCGAGAATCTCTAACGGTTTCAATTCTCCAGAAGGTTTCTGGTGTTCCGTCTTTGCCTTCTGACACACCATACAAGTCATCACCTTTCTCAGGATGTCCTTCTTCATTCGTGACCACCAAAACCTCTCTTTCAGGTCTCGATACATCTTGGTGAATCCTGGGTGTATGCTCAAAGTGCTTCGGTGTGCTTCTTCTAGAATCCTTTCCCTCAAGTCTTTGTCTGCAGGGATGTATATCCGTTCTCTGAATCTCCACAGTCCGTCTCTCCCCTTCGTGAATTCGCCCTTCATCTCCCTTTCGTTCTTCCGCATATGTTTTTGGAATTCCTGGTCGTCCTCCTGACTACGCTTTATATCCTTCACGAACTAACTGGTTACTATGACCATCCTGAATCTCATCTGTCTAGGCTTTAGTTCCACTGCTAAGCTTAGGTCTCTGAATGCTTCTAGTAGATTCATTTCCTCGATCACTAGTGCAGAGATGTGTAAGCTTTTCCTACTAAGGGCGTCTGCTACGACATTCGCCTTTCCTGGGTGGTATTGCAGCTTGAAATCGTAATCCTTCAAGAACTCGACCCATCTTCTTTGTCTCATGTTTAGCTCTTTTTGGTAGAATAGGTACTTCAGACTTTTGTGGTCACTAAATACGGTGAAATAGGCTCCGTATAAGTGGTGTCTCCATATCTTTAGAGCAAACACAACGGCTACTAATTCTAGGTCGTGCGTAGGGTAATTAGCCTCGTGCGGCCTCAATTGCCTAGAAGCGTAAGCCACTACCTTACGTTCCTGCATCAACACATATCCTAATCCCATTTTCGATGCATCGCAATACACTTCAAAATCCTTCTTGGGATCGGGCAGAACTAAAATCAGTGACGTAGTCAACTTCTTCTTAAGCTCTCTGAAGCTTTCCTTGCATTTGGGTGTCCATTGGTAAGGTTGATCTTTCCTCGTCAGCCTTGTCAAGGGTGTGGCAATCTTGGAGAATCCTTCAATGAATCTCCTGTAGTATCCAACCAGTCCAAGAAAACTTCGGATTTCCGTGACCGTCTTTGGTGTTCCCCATGAGTTCACAGCTTCTACCTTTGCCGGATCTACTTCTATACCAGCGTTGCTCACTACATGTCCTAGGAATTGTATTGACTCTAGCCAGAACTCGCACTTAGTCAACTTGGCGTACAATTTATGCTCTCGCAAGATTCCTTGCACTATTCGGAGGTGTTCCTCGTGTTCTCCTGTGCTCTTCGAGTAGATCCAGATATCGTCGATGAAGACCACTACGAATTTGTCCAAGTATGGGTTGAAGATTCAATTCATGTAATCCATGAGTATTGCGGGTGCATTAGTCACTCCAAATGGCATGACTAGAAACTCATAATGCTCATACCGTGTCCGAAAAGCAGTTTTTGCCACGTCTTCCTTCTTCACTCGAATTTGATGGTATCCGGCCCGCAAATCGATCTTGGAAAATACTTCAGCTCCCTTCAGCTGACCCATGAGATCGTCGATTCGTGGTAGCGGATACTTGTTCTTGATGGTTACCTTGTTCAACTGTCGATAGTCGACGCATAGTCTCATACTACCATCCTTCTTTTTGACCAACAAAACGGATGCTCCCCAATGAGATACGCTTGGTCGAACGAATTGCTTCTCCAATAGCTCTTCCACTTGCTTCTTCAATTTTGCCAGTTCCAACGACGACATTCGATATGGAGCGATATAGATCGGCCCTGTTCCGGGAACCAGGTCGATAGAGAATTCTATCTCCCTCTCTGGTGGCAGCTCGGTGACTTCTTCAGGAAATACGTCGGGAAATTCCCTGACTACGGGCGTCTGCTCCATGTTTGGACCTTTGTTCCCTACTTCTAACGATCCTAAAAGTACCTCTACTTCGCGTTCCGACTTGTCCTCACTGGTTTGTCTGAGTCGTTTGGGTTGTCCTTCCGCCTCAAAGGTAACGGTTTTATGTCTACAGTTTCACGTTGCGTCGTTGGCCGATAGCCAATCTTTCCCTAGTATCACGACTAATCCTACCAAGGGTAAGCATACTAGGTCTTGTTCGAAAGTCCTTCCTAGAGTAATCACGCAACATCCCCTACATACCTCCGAGGTCTTACTGGTATTCTTAGTTGGGGTACTAATTTCTAAGTCCCCTGCCAAATTTGTCACTGGCAGTCCTAATTGTCTGACCCTCTCGTGTGATATAAACGAATGCGTTGTACCTGAATCATATAAAAATTTCAAAGGAAAACCATTAACATAACACATACCTTCAATGAGCTCCGACGATTCTGACGCTTCTTCCACCGTGATCGCGAACACCTTCCCTTTGTTCGCCGAGCGTCCAACCCTCCTATTGTCTCTGGGTGGTACGTTTGCATTCCTATTGCCTCCTTCGCCGACCGCAGTGGTGGAATTCGGGTTTCCACTTCCTCCAGTTTGACTCCCGATTGTCCTCCCAATACCACTATGTATTCTTGCGCACGGTGTCCATTCCGGCGACATCTTGTGCAGAACGGGGTATGATTGAATCCTCCGGGTCTCCCTTGGAATCCAGGCCCTCCCGTTGGGTTCCATGTCCTCCCGAATTGATTCCTTCCCTAATCATGTGGTCGGAAATAGGGCTTCCTCTTCTCCTCTTTCTTCTTTGGTGCCTTATTCACACCCAGTCCTCTCAAGTACTCCTTTCGTGTCTTCTCATTCTCTTCGAAAATCCTTCACTTTCCCACTAGAGTAGCGAAATTCCGAATTTGGTCGTGCCCTACGGCAGTCCTAATATCAGGCCTTAATCTATACTCGAACTTGACGCACTTTGATGTTTCGTCATTAGCGGTGCTGTAGTGCGGATGGAATCGACACAACTCCTCAAACTTTGCGGCATACTCGCATACCAACATTGCTTCCTGTTTCAATTCCAAAAATTCCATTTCCTTCCTACCTTTGGCATCCGTCGGAAAATACTTCTCAAGAAAATAGTTCTTGAAGATCTCCCAAGTCATCTCTCCTCCTTCCGGGGTAATTCGTCCCCTTACACCTGTCCACCAGGTTCTTGCTTCTCCTAAAAGTAAATAGCTAGCGAAAGCCACTTTTCTAGGTTCGGCACATACCAAGGTTTTGAAAATCCTTTCCAGTTCCCGCACCCACTCATACGCTCCATCCGGGTCATACCCCCCTTCAAACTTAGGCGGGGTTCACTTCAGGAACTTATCCAACCCGTGGTAGATCTCCTCTTGGTTATTCGCAGCCCCTTGTCCTGCTCCTTGACCTGCTCTTTCTGCTTCTTCGGTCAAGAAAGCAGTAAGTTGCTCAAGTGCTCGTGCCATGGCAGCCATCCTTTCCTGAAATTCACAAAACGATTAGTCTCTTCTCAAAGATCCCTCACTTAGGTTCCCTCTAGTAGGCTCCTTCCCTAGGCCAGAGAATCATTGCTCTGATACCAACTCCTGCGGCGTCCCTCTTCCACAAGTGACGTGTTCGCCCAACTCCAATCACTTATGAAAAAGTGTGCCGTTTTTTTTTGTTGCTTTGGTGCTAGTGTTAGTGTTCTGATGGTGCTTCGATTCAGAGACCACTTACGACTTTTCATAGTCGCAGAGTTCCCCTCTAACCTTTTCAGATGGATGACCGTATACCTAATGGCGAGCAAGTTAGCACACAAGTGAAACATTAAACACACAACATATGTGACCGAGGTCACTACATAGTTCAAATGACAGAAGCAAATAGAATGTTCAAATGAGGACACAAGTATCCCCATTCGGCATCATTAAACAAAAACTAAATTAATCAAGTAAACTGATGAGAACTTTCGTCGAACCATATGGCTTCACTCCCCTACCTCCTCCTCCTCCTCCGGGTCCTCCACCATATCACCACTGCTCCCCTCTTCCGGTACTGGCATCGGCACCCTCTCCCCCAACCCCTCGGGTTTCACGAACCGCTGTCTGTATATCCGGGCATCTCTGGAAAACCTAGGTGACAGCACTCTCTTCCTCGCTGTCATTCGAAGGCATGGTGTTGTCCGCTGAGACGGAGGATCCACTGGCTCATGTGGTGCTAGATTCGGCGCAAAGAGCTCCTGAGGGTCTCCTCACTCGGATCGGTACGGGTCGATGTGACTCCTCCTGTGGTATAGGATTCACTCCCACCTGCGGGTCGGGACACAATCCAGCCTGGGGCGCTGGGTCCACCTCCGGCTGAGGCTGTGGTGGCGGATCAGGGACAGGTGGACGGAATCTCCGGGCGTGCCTCGGCATATAAAATGAGAACATAAGAGGAATGATCACTGGATAGCCAAGTTCATCGGATCCGGGTACCCTGCATCACAACATGGTAAGTCCAGAATAAAAACAGAAACCGGTAGCGGGGTCGAGATGCCAGCCAGTACGGGACGGGAAATCAGCATGAATGACGAGTACCGGTGGGAGGCTCATCTTCTAACTTGTGATCTGCTTATGGATAAAATAATGCAAGGGTGAGTCAAACGCGACTTTGCACAAGTTACATGTCAAATAAAATAAACGATAAGGTTCAAGATAACATACTATTAAAAACAAGCATGTTAACAAACACATACAAGAACACGCATAGTATGAGATTTTACCGCCTTATACCTTCGTCTTTCGAATTGACTTCTCTCACTACTTCTTTACGAAATGGTGAGGTCTTCGCCAACCTTTTTAATTAAATATATCATGTGATGAATATGTTTTATGGGCCCGAAGCCATAGCTTCTCTTAATCTTCGGAAAGTCGTCTCAGGAACATGGACACTCCTTACAGTCCACTCTTTACCAGACATGATCGCTCAGTAGCTCTCTGACAGAAATAAACAACTTCGCGACTCCTGATACGTTGCATCAGGCCGGCCCTCCGGACCCTACCGGTAGCTGATGGAGAGGTAGAGTCATTGTGTAAGTCCCGGGTCTATTCATCTCTGAACAAGACCACCATTGGCGTCTCTGTATTCCCACTCTCTTTAGTGGTAGTGACAACACTTTCCTACTCCTTGTCGCTCCGAAGGTTTGTTTACAAACAACATCCATCGCCCCCTTATACTTCCCTTGAATTTCTAGCGAACTAGAAATAAAAACCCGTACCTTACTCTTCAAGTAAGTACGCCTCTTTGTGCTTGGAGACGAGATCTAGATGACCTAGTAGTTGGGTTTTAAAGCAGGAAATAGTTATTTGTCCCAGTAATGGTTATGTACTTCATATGCTCATTTCCAAAAAGGGGTTACCTACCATTTACTAAGTTCATTTATAATCATTATCGTCTACCTTCCTAGGGTGGTTCCTAACATGTGACGGTAGGCCATGTTCTTAAACCCAAGTATCAATAACGCATTAAGCCGGTGAATTATTTCCCTATACCCACCTACCTCGAATGTTCTTTAATTTATTTCTGTCATAAGACAACTCTTGTATCCAGGCTATTGAGCCAATTTCCTAAGTATCACCATATCCCATGGTGTTCTTCACCTCCTTTCTAACAATGCAGCATTACGACATCCACAAGCAATTCACATATGAATCGCAAGCAAACATTCAGCATCACTTCTTATAAATCCACAAATATTGTAAACAAGCGAGTAATTAATAATATGTCTACTATCGCTTTAACGGTTACTTAGTCGTCATGTACCAAGACAAGGTCTTGTCTAACTCCCCTTACTTGTGACTCAATGATTTCTTTTGAAACTTGAGAGCTTGATCCTTCACGCTCTGCATCATAGATTATGACCGAGTTATGGGTCTATGAAGCTAAAAATAATACAACTACTTCATGTGCCAATCTTATTCTCTTTTTATTACTCTTCTACCCTAGACTTATCCAATTTCCTTTACTGACTTGGTTCTATTACTAAGTCTAGTTCTTTAGTCTATAATCACTTCTAGATTATTTAACTTATTCCTTAACCTACTTTGTTCAAAATCACTTATTCACTAGCTTAATTCCTTAATCCACTATGCTAGCCTACTGACTTATGATTCCTGGTTTTTCATTATTCTATTCTTAGCATTCCTAACTCATAGTCTAGTTCAGAATCACTTAATTAAGCTGATTAATCTAGCTTAAGTCCAAATTAGTCCCAAGGTTACTTGCAAATTAAGAAATCCACAAACTAGGCTAAAACTAACTTATGATACTCCATGCCTATGGTTTCCAACCTTATGAATCCATCTAGATCATTATTAGAAGCATCTGGGCACTGTAACTACCTCAATTTGCGAGTTTTTGAATCGGTCGTGAGGTGAATTTGGGGTTTTTCCCTCAGAGCTTCATCATCAATTCTAATCTATCCTAGAAGGTTCTACCATGTTCCAGAAGCATAAAACAATCAATTTGGCACTCCAATTCGAGGCCAGAAGCTCAACCCGATCGCCTATTCGAGTTTGAAAATAAAAATATTGGTCTCGCTAATTCGTGGTGATTCGAGGCTCAAAACTAGTCTAAAGCTTCCTAAAAATGTCCTATCATGCTCAAGGGTAAGTTTTGGATTGAAAACGAGCTTGAATAAGCGAGTTTCAGAAACTCACTTCGCCGGAGAAGACATAACTCGCCGGAGAAGATGATCGGAGATGCTGGGATCGTCACCGCCGTGCTATTCTGGGTACTGGAACTTGCTCTACAGGTTATGGGGATGAACGTGGTGTTGTTGGGTGTCGCTTTGGAGGTCTGGATCGCGTGGAAAGTCGAGTTACAGGGTTGAAACCCTCGTCGGAGTTACAGGGTGCTCGCAGGTTTGGGTTTTCTGGGCTCAAAGCTTCACAAAACTGACCCAGATCGAATCCTCACCCTCTCAGGAACTCAATGGAAGGAAAATCATGCTCTAACTCTCAGGGCTCTCTCTTAGATCTCAGCTCGTTCTTGGACTTGGAATGGATTGTTGGGGACTCAGAGGCTTCGAATGGATCCTTTTTATAAGCTGGAAGTGGCCTAATTAAGCTAATCAAGGTTAAGAAGATAACCAAGTTGCACCACCACTTCCCACCATTCTCCTTTCATGCAGCCAGCTTAGCACCAGCTTCCATGGCTTCTGCAAGTCTGTTCAGGTCCAGGTAATATGCAGACAAGGGTTTATGGGAACTAGGAGCTATTATGACGATTACTATTGATGAATAGTACACTGTCATCATGGGTGAATAGTGTCGCCTTGCACCGGTTGGTCAATTATTATATTCTATCTTCAAGTCGGGACAAATTGGCTACTATGCGTCATCATTTCTGATTGCTAAGGGTTTTCTAATAGGGTATTTCCCCTCTAAATGCCTAATACTAACACATATTGTATGCTAGGGTTTGGTTCGTCAGTTCTACCATCGATCGTTCTGAGACAGTGTGCTACTACTGTCAAGAGATTCGATCAGATTAGCTTCCTATCCTCATCTACTCGAGTCACTCATATTAATAGGAGTCATGACGACCATGTTTTTGGTACTTTGATTGTCGGTTCGATTTAATCGTCACACTGACGTTCTATCGTCGCATCGTAATTCATGCACAAAATTAGCATATATATATATACACACAGTACATACATACACGTAATATATTATATATATGTATATCGTCATCCATACTACCTCGGGTTTTGTTAGGGTCCTAATCCTAGTCTGTTTCTAGTTCTCGGGTTAATTCGTCATCTAACGGTCATCACTTCTTGGGTTAGAGTGTGGGATGTTACAAAGACCACCAAGTCCAATCAACTCTCTATGATTCCCATAGAGAGAACCACACAAAAAGCTAAACTATGCGAGATCCCAGGGGCCCTCGCCCGGGGACGCTGGCCTCAGGGCGTCGCGCAAACCAGGGAGTTGGGCCTTCGCACAGGAGGCCCAACTAGCCCACTAAGGACGGTTAGGGACACTATGCCCAGCCTCAAGCCTATAAGTAGGGGGCAGTTACCAATTGTAAAGGACTCTTAGCTCATTTGAGAAATAACAAACTTGAAATTCAGTTACATTCTCTCTCTAAGCGGTTTCACGCTCTCTCTCTCTCTCTCTCTAAATTCTCACATTGCAATCCCTTCACTCTAGGTACCATACCTCATTTCTATGTTCTTCGATAGATTATTTGGCGTCGTCTATGCGAAACGGTAGACTTCGATTCTAGGACTACGTGGATTGTGATTTGGTGGAGAGAAGTTTGATTTTCTATGGAATTTTCTTTGATTTTCGTATTTCCGGTGGAATTCTCGATTTGCGATTGGAATTTAATGGAGACACGTCGTCGACAACGCGACGGAGAGCTGTAGCAGAGGCGCGGTTCACCACCGCGTCCTGTAAGAGGAAGGTCGCACCGGGAAGAGGTTCGTCGCAAGCAACCTGAGCAACCGACTCCTCCTCCGCCTCCGTCGTCGCCTCCTCCCCCTTCTTTGGCTCCACTCTACCTTCGCAACCGACCTCACCTGAGCGACAGGGATCCCCGGCGCACTCACCGGAGGTCTCAGGAGACGGAACGCCGCTACCTCAGGCTCCGATCACTGACCGAGATTGGAGACGCCTGATCCGCAATGTTGATGACATACGGCAGCGAAACGATTACTTGCAGGAACAGTTAGAGTACTATCGCCTCGAGCAGCAAGACGAAGGTGAGCGGGAAGCAGAGGCAGTGAGGGAAGTGGCCATACCGGACAACATATAGAACCTTGTTCTTGAGACGTATATTGGAAAGATCGATCCAAAGGATCATCTGCTTTATTTCAACACGAAGATGGTCATAAGCTCAGCTTCTGACGCGGTGAACTGTAGGATGTTCCCGTCAACGTTTAAGGGCACAACAATGGCTTGGTTCACGACTCTGCCTCGGGGATCAATCACAAATTTCGCGACTTCTCGTCGAAGTTCCTTGTTCAATTCTTTGCGAGTAAGATCAAGAAGGTAACGATCGACGATCTGTACAACGTCCACCAATCAGAGGGTGAAACTTTGAAACAATACGTGAGGCGGTTCAGTGTAGCATCTGTTAAGATTAAAGAGTCAGAACCGCACGCCTGTGCGCGAGCTTTCAAGAATGGATTGTAGCCGGGGAAGCTGAACAGTAAGTTGAGTCGTAAACCCGCTCGGTCGATGGCAGAAATACGTTCTCGGGCGAACACCTACATCTTGGATGACGAGGATGACGCTTTCAAAAGGAAGCGCGCAAAGATGGAGAAGGATGGCGATTAGAGGGATGTCTTGCCGACGAGCAAACAAAGTTGGGAAAAAGGGGAAAGCAGTAAGTGGAAGGACAAGAAGGCAAAGTCTGTGGAAAAGTTTGCAAAGGAGCAACTCTACCCAAAGAAGGAAAGTTTTGAGCGTCGACGCCCGTGGCATCAAGCCGATTCCCGCCGGCGAGAGGAATCGGGCAAAAGTCTGAGCGCACATCTGACATAATTGCTCCGGGAAGTCAAGGCGATACACGCAGTCAAAGAGGGCGAGAGGGAAGCCAACCCGCCTCGGCGGTAGTGGATAAAACCAAGTGGTGCGAGTATCATCGCTTTTCGGGTCATGACACTGGAGATTGCTTCACGTTAAAAAACGAGATTGAAAGATTAATCAGGGCGGGACGCTCATAGTTGAATGATCGAGGTGATCGCTGGCAAGGCGATCGACAACAGGAAAATCGATATAAAGGAAGTCATCAGCAGGATGATCACAGGCGGGACGATCGTCGTCAAACGCCAACAGCCAACAAGAAGGAGACGCTGGCGACAAGAAAGAAGGGAGCTGAAGAAACCTTCAACAAAGATCTTGAACCACCGGTTGGGACGATAAATACAATTTGCAGGGGGTTTCGGTGGAGGCGGCGACACATCTTCGGCGAGACGGCGAGATGTAAGGGCGGTACATCAGTGCAAGAGTATGCGACCCCATTTGGTTTTCATCACCCAGGCATAGTGATATCATCAACAGACTTCGAGGGGATCAAGACACATAAGGATGATCCTGTGGTAGTGATGGTAAGGATCAATAACTTTAATGTGCGAAGAGTACTTTTGGACCAGGGAAGTTCTGCGATTATTATTTACGGTGATGTATTCGACCAGTTGGGATTAAAAGATAAGGACTTGATGTCGTACACTGGGACTTTGGTAGGCTTCTCAGAAGAACAGGTTTGGGTGCGTGGCTACTTACATTTAGACACGGTTTTTGGTGATGATGAGAATGCTAAGCTTTTGCGTGTAAGGTATTTGGTATTGCAGGTCGTGGCATCATATTGTCATCATCGGACGGAACACGCTAAATTTTCTCTGCGCAGTAATTTCAACGGCTCACCCAGCGGTGAAGTACCCACTGATTTGCGGTAAGGTGGGGAAAATCGTGGTAGATCAGCGGAGGGCAAGACAATGCTACAATAATTGCTTTAGTTTGTATGGAAAGAAGGGAGCCAGTGATGGACACAGGTGCCACGAGATCGAGATCTTAGAAGGCGATCAAGGATGGTCGGGCGTGCAGGGACGGGGGCGAAGCGGCACAGGGAGATTGGAGCAGATGGTTGATCGAAAGAATGAGAGACTAAGGAGTAGCCAAGGTCAGGGAAGGTTAGATGGTAGGACGGGAAGAGATGGGCAGTTCACTGATGCCCATGCGGAGGAACGCTGGGCGAACATAATCGAGAACTTGGAAATGTACAAATTTAGCAGAGAAGTGTTGGCGATTGAGCCCAGGCTCACAGCTAGTCAAGAGAGGCACATAGAGAAGCTGGTGGAGGACAATTTTGACCTCTTTAATTGTAGTCAGAAAGATGCGGCGCTTGGGGATTGCCCAGGTTTAGGAAGCCGACTGTTTTAAGCGCGAGCCAAGTGAAGAGCAGAGGAAAAGGGGTGGTGATATGATTTGGGAACACAAAGGATCGTCTTGAAAACCGGGGACAAAAGATAGGAACTTGACCCTAACCGCGACCTGCCGGTAGAACCAAAGTTATCAAAGATAAAAAGGGAACTTGACCCTAACCGCGACCTGCCGGTAGAACCAAAGTTATCAAGTTTAGTTCTTAACCCAAGAACAAATGGGAAGCTCTCACAATATGAGAAAACTCAATATCATTCAGATTCAAAAACTGCTTTGTTCCATACATTGAGTCCCTATTTATAGACTAAGTGGGATGCTACTCTTTCCAATAAGTAATAATGCTCCCACTAACATTTAATAGACTCCACTAGAGATTTATAGCTCCACTAGCATTGGAAACTTGAGTAAAAACCCACTGTTCCTAAAGATGAGTCAAAGGCTCATAAAAGACATTAAAAACCAACTAGGGGGGAATACAAAATGTCATCAGAAAATTCACCCCTATATTAAATACGAAAATTCAAGAAAATAACTAAAATGGACTTATTTACTAAATATTAATGTCCATGAGTGCATCTTGAACATGCAGATTGGGTTCTTGGAAATTATGCCTTCAAGTTGGGTCCAAGTCATCATCATTCTTGTGTTCAAGGAAATTGACCCACTTTGGAGTTGCTTCTAATTTATTCTGATCTTCTTTTCCCTTGAGCTCCAAAATCAGTCCTTGCAAAGCTTGCTTCATTCTTTTGGTCTTGGACCTTGTCATTGGACCTCCTATTTCCTGCAAAGGGTCTTTGTCTGGGCTGGACCGATCCTCATCATTCCCTCCCTCTTCGAAAGGATTCGTCCTCGAATCAAACCCATCACCTACATCAAACAAAGATAGATCAGCCACATTAAAAGTAGAACTTATAGTTCCATATTCATTTGGCAAATCCAGCTTGTAGGCGTTGTCATTGATCTTTTCTAATACTTGGAAAGGTCCATCTCCCCTTGGGTGCAATTTGGATTTTCTTTGAGTTGGAAATCTTTCTTTCCGCATATGAACCCAAACCCAATCTCCGGGTTCAAAAGTAATGCGAATACGCCCCTTATTAGCTTGCTTTGCATACTGCTCATTCCTTTTCTCAATGTTTGCTCTAACCTTGGCATGCAACTCCCTGAAAAAATCTGCCTTTTTGTTTCCATCAAAATTAGCAAATTCATTAGTAGGTAAAGGTAAGATATCCAATGGAGTCAAAGGTTAAAGCCATACACAACTTCAAACGGAGAGTAAGAAGTAGTAGAATGCACAGCTCTATTATATGCAAACTCAACATGTGGCAAACATTTTTCCCACTGTTTTAAATTCTTTTGAATGATTGCACGCAGCAAGGTAGTAAGTGTTCTATTCACAACCTCAGTTTGCCCATCCGTTTGTGGATGTGCAGTTGTAGAAAACAGAAGCTTAGTTCCTAACTTACTCCATAAAGTTCTCCAAAAGTGACTTAAGAATTTCACATCTCTGTCACTTACTATTGTTCTTGGTAATCCATGCAAACGCACAACCTCTTTAAAGAACAAATCAGCAATATGTGTGGCATCATTTGTTTTGGAGCATGCAATGAAATGTGCCATTTTGCTAAACCTATCAACAACCACAAATATGCTGTCCTTCCCACCCTGTGATTTAGGAAAACCTAAGACAAAATCCATTGAGATATCAGTCCAAGGTTGATTAGGAACAGGAAAAGGTGTATAGAAACCATGGGGCATCACTTTAGATTTGGCTTGCTTACATGTTATGCATTTTTCACAAACAGATTGCACATCATGTTTCATTTTAGGCCAAAAAAAATGCTCTTTCAAAATTTCTAAAGTCTTTTGAACCCCAAAATGTCCCATTAATCCACCACCATGAGTTTCCCTAACAAGCATTTCACGCAAAGAACAAACAGGAACACACAATTTATCTTTCCTAAACAAGAAACCTTCATGTTTATAATAGTCCCCAAAAGCATGCTTAGAACAAGAATCCCATACCTGTCCAAAATCAAAGTCATTGGCATACAAGTCCTTGATATGCTCAAACCCAAGTAGTTTTGTTTGCAATGAAGTAAGCAATGCATACCTTCTAGACAAGGCATCAGCCACAATGTTTTCCTTACCATTCTTGTACTTGATCACGTAAGGAAACATCTCAATGAACTCCAACCACTTGGCATGTCTTTTTTGAAGCTTTCCTTGAGAACTTAGGAACTTCAAGCTTTGATGGTCAGAATGGATGACAAACTCTCTTGGCCACAAATAATGCTGCCAATTTTGCAAAGTTCTTACCAATGCATAAAGCTCCTTGTCATATGTGGGATAATTCAACGCTGCTCCACTAAGCTTCTCACTAAAATATGCAATCGGTTTGGAATCCTGCATCAAAACAGCACCTATTCCAACACCAGAAGCATCACATTCAATTTCAAAAGCTTTATCAAAATTAGGCAAACAAAGCAAAGGTGCATTGGTCAGCTTATCTTTCAAAGAATTAAAAGCATATTCATGCACATCATCCCACTTGAAAGTCACATTCTTTTTAACAAGTTCATTCAAAGGTGCAGCAATGGAACTAAAGTTCCTCACAAACCTTCGATAAAAACTTGCTAAACCATGAAAACTTCTTACCACATTAGCATTCTTAGGTGTAGGCCATTCTCTAATTGCCTTGACCTTCTCTTCATCAACAGAAACTCCTTTAGAACTTACAACAAAACCCAAAAATACAACAGATTCCATGCCAAAAGAACACTTTTGAAGGTTGGCATACAACTTGTTCTCTTTTAAAACACCAAACACAGCATGTAAATGTTCAACATGTTCATCTAGGGATTTGCTGTAAATTAAAATGTCATCAAAGTAGACTACAACAAATTTCTCAATGAAAGAACGCAAAACATGGTTCATTAATCTCATGAATGTGCTGGGTGCATTAGTTAAGCCAAATGGCATCACTAACCACTCATATAAACCATATTTGGTTTTAAAAGCAGTTTTCCATTCATCACCTTCCTTCATGCGAATTTGATGGTATCCACTTTTCAAATCAATTTTAGAAAACACACAAGAACCATGCAATTCATCAAGCATATCATCTAATCTAGGGATAGGATATCTATACTTTACAGTGATTTTGTTTATGGCTCGGCAATCAACACACATGCGCCATGTTCCATCTTTCTTCGGAACTAAGATCACGGGAACAGAACAAGGACTGAGGCTCTCCCTCACAAATCCCTTTTGCAACAACTCATCCACTTGCTTTTGAATTTCCTTTGCTTCCTCGGGACTCGTCCTATAAGCTGGCCTGTTTGGAAGTGAGGAACCAGGAATAAAGTCAATTTGATGCTCAATACCTCTTAAAGGAGGCAATCCTTGTGGTACATCTTCTGGAAAAATTTCAGCAAACTCCTGCAACAATGAATTAACAGCACTAGGCAAAGAAGAGTTGAGATTGTTAGTGAAATAAACATCTTTGTACATGAGTACAAGCAAGTTCTCCCTTGCTAACAATGCACTCTCAACATCTCTTTTCTTGGCAAATGCACTTACTCTCTTATTTTTCTCTTCACTGCACTTATTTTTTTCTTTTTCTTTCTTTTTCTCATTTTCATTTTTCTTACTTTTTCTCTCTTTTTCTTGAATGCTCACTTTTTCTTCTCTCAACTTACACTCTTTTGCGATTCTAATTTGATCAGCATATGCTTCAGCAGGTTTGAGAGGTGTCAACACAATGGTGCGATTGTTCATGGTAAAGGTATAGGTATTTTTGTACCCATTATGATCAACATTTCTATCAGATTGCCATGGCCGCCCAAGAAGCAAGTGGCCCACATGCATAGGCACAACATCACAAAGAACCTCATCTTTGTATTTTCCAATGGAAAATGATACCAAAACCTGCTTAGTCACCCTTATGTCTCCACAATCATTGAGCCACTGAAGTCTATATGGATTAGGATGCTTTTTGGTTGGCAAGTTCAGTTTCTCGACCATCAAGGTGCTAGCAACATTAGTACAACTTCCACTGTCAATAACCATGCTACATACCTTTTCATTAATGAGGCACCTAGTATGGAAAATTTTATCACGTTGCTCCGCATCTTCATCTTCCTTAGGCTGTATGCTAAGAGCACGCCTAGTAACAAGCAAATTTCCATGCACGGGTTCAGCCACTTCAACATCACTACAATCTTCTAACAGAGGCATTTCATCATCACTTGAGCTCACACTCTCTATGTCTCCATTATCCAGCAAAATCATTGCTCTTTTGTTTGGACACTCAGAAGCAATATGCCCAATTCCTTGGGCATCTGAAACATTTTATATCACGTGATCGTGAAGAAGAATTAGTTTCAGATTTACCTTTAGAGGATGCCATAGTAGACTTGGCCTTCACATTTTCTTTAGGATGGGAAATGGCTTTATTATTCTTCCAATTTGACTTCCAAGAAGTGCTTGAGGATGATGAGAATTTGGATGAGGTTTTGGACTTCAATTGCTTTTCCACCTGAACTGCTTTGTGCAACAAATCCTCCATCTCCACATAATATTGTAATTCCACCACATCAGCAATCTCCTTCTTTAAACCTCCAATAAACCTTGCCATAGTGGCTTCACGGTCTTCTTCTATATTGGCTCTCATCATAGCTATCTCCATCTCCTTGTAATAATCCTCCACACTCATAGAACCTTGGGTCAGACTTTGCAATTTTCGGTGCAAGTCTCTATGGTAATGGCTGGGGACAAATCTTCTTCTCATGACAGCCTTCATTTCTTCCCATGAGCGAATGGGTCTCTCTCCATTTCTGCGCCTGTTTATCACAAATTGATCCCACCAAATACTAGCATAATCAGAAAATTCAACAACTGCCAATTTTACCTTTTTCTCCTCTGAATAGTGATGGCAATCAAACACATGCTCCACCTTTCTCTCCCACTCCAAGTACAGTTCAGGATCATTCTTTCCTTGAAATGTAGGGATGGTCATTTTGATACTACTCAAGTTATTGTCACTTCTTCTTCTTTCATGAGATCTTCCATCTGAATACTCCTCCTCTTCTTCCTCTTCATTGTTTCGCCTAGGAGGGGACCTAGACCTTGATGCTAAATCATCAAACCTTCTATTTAAGGCTGTGAATTGTTCTGTAACAGCTTTCACAAACAGCTTGAGATCAAATGCTCCTTCTTCGTCTCCACTCATGATTATGTGCTGCCAAAAACACAGTTAGTAATAAAATTCTCACTCACACAATCTCACGTGTTTACACTCAAAATATTTCAATCACTCGTGTTTCTCTCAATCTTTCGCTTTTTATTTTTCCTCTAATGATCTCACAACTCTTGCCTTTTACCACTCAGCTTCACCTTATGAGCTCTTAAATTAAGAACTTTAGGATGGTTCTACACAACAAGGAACAGCTAGAGTATGAAGATGATAACTTCAGCGATTTAAGGAAATGAGAGATTAGGAAGGACACACTAATTTTTTTTTAAGAGAAATAGAAAACGAGAACAATGGCTGAGGTTTTTTTTTTTTTTTTTTTGATTGCTGGAAAGAAACACACTTAAATTCTTCAGGTCACAACTCTTTTTTTTTTCCTTTTTTTTTGTAATACTTCTTTCTTTCTTTTTTTCTTTTTTTTTTTGTGCTTTTGGACCTGAACACTTCTTTTCTTTTCTTTTTTTTTTGCACTTTTTTTTTCCAGCAGAATGCAAATCACAAAAGACAAAAAGAATGAAGGAACACACGAAAACTTCAAAAAAAAGATGATGAGAAGACAAGGGAAAGGATAATATGAGTAGGCTGTTTTTTTTTTTTTATATAGGATGAGAACAACAAAAAAAAACGAAAAATAAAAACAAAATGGAGAAAAGAAACCTGGTTTTCAAGAGCCTAAGCTCTGGTACCAAATGATATGATTTGGGAACACAAAGGATCGTCTTGAAAACCGGGGACAAAAGATAGGAACTTGACCCTAACCGCGACCTGCCGGTAGAACCAAAGTTATCAAAGATAAAAAGGGAACTTGACCCTAACCGCGACCTGCCGGTAGAACCAAAGTTATCAAGTTTAGTTCTTAACCCAAGAACAAATGGGAAGCTCTCACAATATGAGAAAACTCAATATCATTCAGATTCAAAAACTGCTTTGTTCCATACATTGAGTCCCTATTTATAGACTAAGTGGGATGCTACTCTTTCCAATAAGTAATAATGCTCCCACTAACATTTAATAGACTCCACTAGAGATTTATAGCTCCACTAGCATTGGAAACTTGAGTAAAAACCCACTGTTCCTAAAGATGAGTCAAAGGCTCATAAAAGACATTAAAAACCAACTAGGGGGGAATACAAAATGTCATCAGAAAATTCACCCCTATATTAAATACGAAAATTCAAGAAAATAACTAAAATGGACTTATTTACTAAATATTAATGTCCATGAGTGCATCTTGAACATGCAGATTGGGTTCTTGGAAATTATGCCTTCAAGTTGGGTCCAAGTCATCATCATTCTTGTGTTCAAGGAAATTGACCCACTTTGGAGTTGCTTCTAATTTATTCTGATCTTCTTTTCCCTTGAGCTCCAAAATCAGTCCTTGCAAAGCTTGCTTCATTCTTTTGGTCTTGGACCTTGTCATTGGACCTCCTATTTCCTGCAAAGGGTCTTTGTCTGGGCTGGACCGATCCTCATCAGGTGGTGACGCAAGATGTGGTTCAGAAGAATCTACAACAGGGCGGCGTTGATCGAAGCGGATGGGGAACATTTGAGCAACCCCAGGGAAAACCGGAGAAGGTAGGGAAACGGAGTCGAGCGCACGGCCGCGAGAGCAAGGAAAAAGGAAAGGCGGGATAATGGAAACCAGTAGGATCGGTGATTTTTAAACCTTCAGGGCCAGCTCAGCGCAACAGGAAAAGAGGCGAGTTAGATGAAGAACCTCTTTACCGCGAGGCGGTCCGGCGAGGGGATTGGCCTCGCAAGGGCCAAAAGTGGGAAGCGAGCACATCAGGTCTGATGATGGGGTGTTTGGCGTCGTGCTCTGATCAGGAGGGCCAATGACAAGAGCAAGGGCGCGGCGAGGAAAAGCAGGAATTAGGTCAAAAATAAAGATGTACTCTTTTTCTCCACCACGGGAGTTTTTTAATGAGGCATCACTCAAAATGTAAAATCTTTTTTACAAATCAAATACAAAAGGATATTCTCAGCAATAATCCTAACTCACAAAATGAATTATCACGGTCGTCCGGTGGGAAAAATTCCCAGAAGGTTGGCGATCCCAACACGACCTTGATGTCGGGGGATCGCTCCGAAAAGTCCAGCGCGAACCCTGATCAGTCGTTGGCGACGTGTGCGGATAAGCTTCTTATCCAAAAAGCCTCCCCGAAAGATGGGCGAGCACTCAAAACTAGGCTAAGTCTCGGGCAACCCACATGGCCATTGGGACCCCAACCACTGTAAGTCCTCACCAGGACAAAACTAGCAAGGCCACACCTGATCTTACGGGAAATATGGTGTGAACAAAGCCTCAGTTCAAAGTTGAGCAAAAATCCTAGTTTTCTTTGGCACACATTTAAAATCGCTACACGAAACTCAAACTCAAATCGTAAAACAGGCACAAAAACAAAACGCGGCGGGGCGATGAATAGAAGAAGGCAGAAGGAACCGCAACAAACTTTCATTAATAGCTAGCCCGCAGGGCAATATTAATTACAAAAGTGGTAAGGAGAAAATAAATACAAGTAGTCAGACTGCATTAATATTTTCTTCTCTTCTTGCGTTTTCCGCAGCCGAAAAGTACTCCGCGTTGAAGCCTGGAGGATCATCAGGGCCGACCAAACCCTCGGGGGTAACTCTCTTGAAGGCCCCCATCCAGCCCTTCATAAAGGTGTTGGACCTGGGCTTTAGCAAGGACGAAACCGCGGCCACACTCTTCCACGGCCTCTACAGCAGCTTCAATCTTCAACTTCGTTCTAAGGGCCATGGCCTCAGAAGATGCCCGGGTTTCCGCCTCCGCGATAGCTTTGTCTTTCGCTTCCAGCTAGGTTCTCACCGTGGCGAGGGCCTCGTTCGACGCCGCCAAGTCACTACGCAAGGACGCAAGCTCCTTATCTTTGGCGACACAAGCTGCCATGCTTGCAGCAATCGCCTCGGCCCTCGCCTCCAATTCCATCTGCATGTCGTCCAGCTCGTCCTCCAGTTCATCCACCTTCCCTTCACAGGTGAGTAAATCAACCTCGCGACCGCACATCTCAATACCCAGGTTGTTCAGTTTGATTACCTGGGCCGCCACCTGGGTGGCAAGACGATAACCCTCCGCTTTCTGACGAAGCTCCTCAACTTCAGCAGCAAAGGTCAAATCTCGGGATAACTTGGCAAAAAGGCATCACGCGCGGAGGAGACTCGAAATGGCTTCTTGTGTCGTGCCATCGAGATCAGGATTTCCAGCTTCCTTCAAACTACTAAAGAAAGGATCGGACAACATAAAGTCGACCGGAGTGGGTTGTTGGTTCAAGGGGGAGCTTTCGTTTCCCTCGATGTTCAAGCGGCTAGGAGTAGGAGAAGAGTGGTGAGAAGATGTCAGGACGACAGGAGCCTGATCCTCATCATTACGACTCATTTGATGAACGGGCGAAGCCCGGGGCGATGCTCATTTCGACTTGTTGAGTCGGATGGTCTGGTTGAGGGTCGACGAAAGCGGTATCTTCGGGCGCACCCTGGCTGTCGAAATTCTCCTTAGGGAAGAGCGGAGTCCCCGCCCCGCATTCAAGATTTGGTTCGCCTTCGCCAACCGGTCTCTGGCAAGGAACAAGTGTCTCGCCGGTTTTGGTTTTCTTGGTCTTCTTCTTTTTCTTCTTTAACAAAGGGGTCGCGGCTCTGCATCCTCCGTCCTCGCCGGTTTCAGCTTCTTTGGATTAAGGGGATTTCTTTATTAGGGGGGGGGGGAGAGCAGCATTATTGATGGCACCTAACGCTGGCCCACAAGACTCGGGAAGGACGGCGGCGCCTGGTGTTGGCTCGTCGGATTCAGGATCGACAACGCTTGCCGTTGCCCCGCCATCCTCAAGAAGAGCAGTACCGCTTGTGGCTCCTAGTGCTGGCTCAACGGACGCTTTGACCCGCTTCCTTGGGAAAGGAATGGTGGTCTCGACGCCAGCACCCACAGTAGCACGTCTTCTCTTACCGCCGCCAGTATTGAAAGTGGGGGGAAACCTAATCACCTTGGCAGTGAGAGTGCGCTCCAATTCAGCCTTGGTAAACTTCATTTCCCCTGAGAGAAGCAGGAAAAACACATGATTAGTAATAAACTCCACATGGAATATAATGGTGCACCAAAAGAGGAAAGTCTAACCTAGGAATGAATCAAGGATGTTCTTGCGGGCGGCTTCGAGCAGTTGTGACGATTCAAGAACAGGAAGGCCGACAAGAAAGCTGAGGATGATTTTATCTTCGTCACTCAGCGACGCGGGGCGTTTTGGTCCAGTAGAAGGGGAACTGGGCAGTCCCGTCCCGAAGGGTGAGGGCCTCAGGATTTGTGGGATACACGACTATGCGGAAGTACCGGCGCCCAGGCCCCATCTTGACGTTGCTCTTATAGGGGTGATGGCGTTGTCGGTCCGTGCTGGATTTCAGGGAAACCCACCCTTGGGTTTTCAAGGACTTCAGCTCCACGGCGTAGAAATAGAAGAAGTTTGCAACCTTTGGCTCAAGACCGACAACATTACACAGGATCTCAAAACACCGGGCGAAGGCCCAAGCGTTTTGATGCAGTTGGCACGGAGCCACATTGATTTTCCCCATAACTTGTCGAAGAAAAGGAGAGAAGGGTAGCTTGATTCCCGGGTTGAGGAACAAGTATTCGTAGACGTAAAAGAAATGGGGTCTCTTCACCTCGTGTTCAACCGTACGGTGCTGCCAGGGCCGACGATCGCCTGAGCATTTCTCGGTGACAAGAACTGTAAGACCCAAGTTTTTAAGTTTAGGATAAGTGAATAAATCCCTATTCACGATTAGGTTTGATGTATCGTGAAGGGAAACCTGAACAAGAGTTTATTAAATGAGATAAATTTTATGAAGGAGAAAGTTCAGGAAAAGTCTAAGGATTGTATCAAAAATCGATAAAAGTTATGGCACGACTAATATTCGCTTAAACCTAGGTCAAGAACGCTAGTAAATAGCTAATTTACACTTTAAGACACGATGGGAACAAATTCCAAAAATCTTCAGAGAAATGTTAGAACTTCTCTTATTCGTCTATAAACAAGCGTTTCGATACGAAACCCTGGAATGTACGAACGTCAAATTCCAATACTAGGAAGTTTGCCGAAACCAAAACCCTGATAGTTCAAGAAACCTAAAATCAACGGACGATGAAGACTTTTTCTATTCGGAGCTTCAAATGAAGATTCCACACGCGTACACCCATTTCTCTTGATGTTTCCAATCTATCTTCAGAAGGAAGTTTTCTCTTCCGACATTCACTGCAAAAAGTAGTTTTTCGGGTAAAATCGATTTACACCGACTTTTGATCATTTGATTTAATTCCAAGAAGCCTATTTTGAGGGAATTCTGTCGCCAAAACCTATCTTAGAATTCATGGAGGAACGCGCAGGAAAAATCGAAAACGCGAAATTTTCATTTTTCCGCATTTTCCAAAACCTATAAATAGCCAAGAAATGAAAAAATTTAGCAAAACCCACCCCATTTTCTTCCCAAACCCGCGAGCTTCATTGGAGAGGAGGAGGATTTGATTTTTCGCCGTTTCTTGCCCGATTGCTTAACAGTTCGTTGCAAGTTGAAGATTACGAGGTATAGTTACTATCCCTCACTTCTGATCATCGTTTTTGTCGACTTCTTCTATGTCTTTCTGTGCTCAAAGTTTGGAGCTTTTTGTAAAACTGTCCAAATAGCTTGATTTTAGTGTCTAAACATCTTCCCTACGTGCCCAAGATTACTTCTAGCGGATTAGATTTTGCCGAATGTCGCCGAAATGCCGCCGAAATCAATTTCTATGAGAAATACCCATTTTTAAGCAAAGTTGCAACCTTTAAGCTGAAAACTATAGACTTAGCTTAGTGCTAGTAGGATTAGTCGTCATAAACGTCGTTGTTGACGTCCCCATCAAATTTTTTTTTCGAAATTTCAATTTCGAAATTCTGAGCTGAAAATGATGACCAAAATACCCCTGCGACAGTTTTCGATCCGATAATTATTCTGAGCTTAGATTCATCTTAGTTACGACTAATAATAACCTAGGAACCAAGTTTGATCGAAGAAAAATCGGCCTACCTAATAGTGCATAGTGGCCGTGAGCTACTCTAGGGGAGGGGAAAAATTTCTTTTTCGAAAACTTGTCCGATTTCGTTAGATTATCGTACCTCGGAGTATATGCTACTTCGTGTAACCCTAGTATCTATTGTTTGCTGAGTTTCTGACTCATTGTGATTGATTTCTGTGGTTTTTGCTCTAAAGGTTCTTTTGCGGAATTTCCAGAAGAACAAGGAGTTGATTGTGAAGGAGCGTTCGAGGAGAACCCTGGAGGAGCTACAGGTGAAGGCTACTCACTGAACTATTAGCTAATGCTTTAGGTGTCGACGCATTCGACTTGATTTACTGTTTATGCACTTGTTTGTGTTTGACTGGGAAAATGTTTTCTGAGGCTTCGGCTGACAATGTAGATTATTCATCTACTGACTGTTTTTGAGTTTGAATTACATGCTACGTGCTAAATGGTTAATCTAGGATGTGTGATATCTGCCATATATGCTAAGTGTTACGTGGTTAATCTAGGATGTCTTTATATATGAGCTATGATGGTTGTTCTGTGCTGATTTAACTATGCTATTATACGTAAATCTGTGGTACTTGAGAGTGAGGATAACGGGCAGGTCATGCCAAATTTTTATGAGATTTTGAGAAAGTTTGACGGGACGAACGGAGTTCGGGCCTTGTTATGTTTTAGTGGATCGAGACATTCTCTGGGAATTACTTGGGATTATGGGATCTTTGAAACTCATAGGAAAATACGATAAGACTAAATGGAAACTATTTTTACAAGGAAAACTCATAAGACATTAAACAACCTCTAAACCTTTAAATAATGATAACAATCTCGGATGCAAGCTTAGGATTGAATTTTAGTTTTGAAAATGAGAAGTGTCGTCGAATAAAAGTTTTAGGGAAATTTGTAAGTTCTGAGTATGTTGATACTCCTTCGCTCTTGGAGCAGTTTGTTTAGCCATCCAAGGGATGAGCCGAGAAGCTTCACTAAGGCGTGAGACCTTGTGAAAAGCATGGATCTTCACTGAAGCGTGAGACTTCGTGCAAGTGTGTAAATTCACTGAGGCGTGAGACCTCGTGAAAGCATAAAACTTCACTGGAGCGTGAGACTTCGTGATTGTATAAGACTTCACTGAAGCGTGAGACTTCGTGAAAGCATTGATGACTCGAAGAGTTATCGTGAGTGATTGCACTCTTTTTACGATTATTGTAGTCGCAGAATCGACATTTACCTTAGGGTATTCTTTATAGAGACATTAAGTTAGCTAGAACACGTGGCGACGTGTCGAGTGAGGTCGGAGACGTTGTTTGGCTAATCACTTTGCATTCATGCACTCATTTTGAGGTTAATACACGGCGGGATACCGGACCTCGATGGATTCCAAAATGGTCATAAGACATGGATTTCCATATAAGAACACTGGTGATTCTTAGTAGCAGACGGAAATGGCAGACCTTCGGGTTCACTGCTGATCTGACTACGCTTTGTGTGGTGTAAGAGACACGCGAGCAGAAATGGTCCCACCGTGGCTGGTGTTAGGGCTGACTCGTTGATGCCCATCTTTCCGGAATGCATCTTGTCGACCAGCATTGCATTTCATGCAACACGCATACTAACTTAGTCGCTGAGTGTGATTGATACTTGTTAGATCTATTTGATGCATGCTAATTGTTATTATCGGCTTTTATATATATTGTGAACTGTACAACCCTAGGATGCTATCTCTAGCTTATAAGCCTAACTGGCTACTCCTTATCTTTACCTATTTTATTTATTATTTACATAATTCTTTGGAGTTGACCCTCGCGTCTTCTGTGTGTGCTTTGGCGGACTACGCCCATTGTCAGATGTCTATGGCGGATTGGTTTACGATGGTCCACCCGTCTGGGGGGACCCGGTTTGAGATGCTGGACCAGGATGACCCAGGTGCATGGGTGGTTGACCCCGCAGGCCACCGTGCGACCTATTCGGGGCGGATTATGGAGGACCGCGTCGATCGACTGGGGCACCTGACGGAGGGATTGCTGAGGAGGTACACCGTGAGCTTCAACTTGCCACCTGGCGTGCACTGCGGACCAGGAGTGGGAGCACCACCACCACCGTCATCTTCTGATGACGAGGACCCCTCAGAGGAGGAGCCTGTGGGAGGGACTTCTACGGAGTCTAGCTCACCCACCATCGCTGTCATCGATGATCTTGGCTCGAGCCCTACGCCCGTGAGGCCGGCATCGGAGCGCATCGGGGTAGCGAGAGGGGGTAGGATGGTGTACATAGACTTGGTCGTTTTGGATTCAGATTCGGACGACGATCACGCTAGCATGTAGGATTGAGTGCTGGTGTGAGCTCCTCGTGATAGGATTAGTGTAGGAGTAGAGTCTTAGCTCTGACCGTCATGCTTCTAGTTGGGGACAGGGTAGTTTCCTGCCGATAGCTTTTTGTGTGGTTTCTCTACGGAAATCACAGAGAGTTAGTTGGACTAGGGGGTCCTGTTTTTAGGCCGTTTGGGCTAACTTATTCTCATTTATGAGGGATGGTGTTGCGAACACTTAACTTTTCCTTTGGACTGTACATATTGCCTACGGGCGCCACTTTTTCTACTTCTCGTCACTGGAGGATACTCGTGACGTGGTTTGTTACTAACAGCGGGGGCTGTAAATATTATTGTACATTAGTTCTGTTATCTTTTGTTGTCGAGTTTATTTCTTTCAGTTTTGATTATATTATCGAAAAAAAATATTCACGTTTTTTTCCGCTTTAAGTTTCTTTTTGGTTACTAAAGTGACGCTACCGAAATCGGGGTGTTACAAGAACGTCCTCGAGAGGTTTCTCATAGCAGAGCCTGCCGGCCTGGCGGACCGTTTCGATGACGGAGTCGTCGGAGGCCTGCTCGGAGGGGTGACAAACGGCCTCCAGGGTTAGGGTCTGGTCCGTGGGCTCAGGAAGGGTGGCAAACACCCGCAGCCAAAAGGCTTTGATGTCCTCCTCGCCAAGGGGAAGTCCTCCGTGAGGGGGAAGGTCAGCTGGGGACGGAGACGCAGGGGCAGTGTTTTGAGAACGGGAGGATTTTTTAGAGCACTGATGGGAAGTCATTTTTTCTAAAAGCAAAGTAAGAACGAGGATGGAAAGGGGTGCTAGGTTGTTAGCTCTTTCGCAAGGTATGAGGATTCCAAAGGTGATGAATGATGGAGTAAGAGGGGATTTAAAGGTTAAGGGGGGTAACGTTTGGGATCGTGTCCGCGTGTGGAGGATAGTGGGGGATCGTGTCCCATAATGACAAGGTGAAATGATTACTTTTAAAAAGTAGCGTGGATTTTGGGGATGAGAACCGACACATTAAATGAAAAGCTATAATGGTCGGCGTTGATTGGCGTAAATTCAAATTGATAAGCTCTGTTATGATTTGAAGGGACGTTTCAAGGGCAGTGGTTGAGATTCTGCAGATTCGCTGGCTTATTGCATTTCCACGAAGTGTTACACGTGGCTTAACACGTGTCAAGCCACCATGACTCGCGGCGGTCACAGCTGCAGTTGGGCGAAAGAACCAAGCACTGTTGCCACAAACCTACTCGTGGACTCATGAGCTCGAGAGACTTGTTAAGTAGATCAAAATAATAGTCTTAAGCCTTACTTTCCATGCCATGTAGCCAATCATTCCGGATCACTAGGCTTTAGCGTTAGTTAGTTTTTAAAATGATTGTCGCCCCAGTTATTTAAGACACTCTCAGCTCTCATACTTGGAGCTCGGTGTCTTGTGGACTTGTGGACTGGGCGAGACCCCAGGGGACCTCGCCCGGGGACGCTGGCCTCAGGGCGTCGCGCAAGCCAGGGAGTTGGGCCTTCGCCCAGGAGGCCCAACTAGCCCACTAAGGACGGTTAGGGACACTAGGCCCAGCCCCAAGCCTATAAGTAGGGGGCGGTTACCAAGTGTAAAGGACTCTTAGCTCATTTGAGAAATAACAAACTTGAAATTCAGTTACATTCTCTCTCTAAGCGGTTACACGCTCTCTCTCTCTAAATTCTCACATTGCAATCCCTTCACTCTAAGTACCATACCTCATCTCTATGTTCTTGGATAGAACACCTGCCCCAAAATGAGAACATGACGACCAGAGCTATAACGCCACTTCAGCTCTATCCTCCCCAGTGAAGCGTATCCCAACGCTCCTCATCCTACACGCTGGCATGGTCGTCGTCTCAATCAGAATCCAGAACGACTAGCTCCATGTCTGCATCAATCACCTCCTTCGCTACCGAACGGGTCTCAATCCTAAAAACTCCTGTCATCGTATCCTCTACGCAAACGAACACTTCCTCCTCCGTCAGGTGCACCAATTGCACAACATGATAACCATGGGGAGAAGTAGATGTCCTTAAGCGAAGGGTGGCAGCAGCGGCAAGCTCCTCTGCAGGCATCATGGGTCCGGAACCCGATCCAGTGTCATCACGTCCTCTGAGGGGTCCTCGTCGTCAGACGACGGCGGTGGTGGTGGGACTCCTTCACCAGGTCTGTAGTGCACGCCGTGTGGCAGGTTAAACTGACAGAATAACGCCTCAGTACTCCCTCCGTCAAGTGTCCCAGATTGTCGACACGGTCCTCCATTATTCTCCCCGAGTAGATAGCTTGGTGGCTAGCGGGGTCAACCACCCATGGGCCAGGGAGATCTTGATCTATCATCTCGAACCTAGTCCTCCCCCCCCCCCCGAGGGGTGGGCCACGTGAACCAATCCACCATGGACATCTGACAATGGGCGTACAACCGCCAAAACACAAACATCAGGCGCAAGAGTCAATTCAAGGAATTACATAAGTAATACACCCAATAGATAAAGATTACTAGGATAGATACTTAGGTTCAATAGGCTTATAATAGCATTGTAAGTAGTATAACCACCAATGAAACGTAAATGACAATTATTGACAATTAAACAATTATCAAGTAAGATACCAAATATCAATCACATTCGACACTTAGGTCAGCATGTATGATGAGATGCAATGACATGCTAAGGAACAAAAATGCTCCGGATAGATGGGAACCATCGAGTCAGTCACCACTGGCCTAGTGTGTAATCTTTTCTGCTCGGGCGCCTCTTACACCAAAAAATGTAGTCAGATCAACCGTAACTCGTAGGTCTGTCATTTCTGTCTGGTACTAAGAAACATTCTTGGTGTTCTTATATGTAAATCCGGGTCTTATGACCATTTTGGAATCCATCGAGGTCGGCGTTCCACCAGTTTTAAACCTCAAAATGTATGAATGATGCAATATGATTAGCCAAACAACGTCTCCGACCTCATTCGTCACGTGTTCTAGCTAACTTATTGTCTCTAAAAAGAATACCCTAAGGTAAATGTCGATTCTACGACAAAAGACAATTAATTATAAAAAAGAGTGCAATCACCCTTGATGACTTATGAGTCATCTGACTCATCTAATTCGATGGTCAAAAGCTCCTCAGCGAGCGAAAGAGTACCAATGTACTTGGAAACTTATAGTTCATTGGCTTATCTTTTAGATAGCCAAACAAATAAGCTGCACATCGAGCGAAGAGTACTAATGTACTTGGAAACTTATAGTTCCCTGGCTTATCTTTTAGATTTCCAAACAAATAAACTGTTCATCGAGCAAAAGAGTATAACATACTCAGAAACCTATTAGTTTCTCTAAAACTTGGATTCGGCGACACTTCTCATTTTCCCAAACTAATATCCAAACCCTAAGCTTCCATCTGAGATTGTTATCATTATTTAAAGGGTTCAGAGGTTGTTTAGTGTATTATGAAATTTCCTTGTAAAATTGTTTCCATTTAGGGGTGTCTCTAATCTTATGAGTTTAAAAGATCTCATCGTCCCAAGTAATTCCCAGAGAAGGTCTCGGTCCACTAAAATAATAATAAGGGTCCAAACCTCGGTTCGTCCCGTCAAACTTTCCCAAAATCTCATAATGAGTATGGAATAATCGCCTGTGTTCCTCACTCTGACGTACAACAGATATATGTATAATTGCATAACCAAATGACACAATCAAACAGCCATGGCACATATATCAACACATCCTAAGATTAACCATTTAGCACATAGAATGTGAATCAATCAACAACAATCAAAGCGATAAATAGATCTCTATCAACAATGTCGGCAAAGGCCTCAGAAAACGGAGACACGCGTCTCAATTAGTTCACTCGGTCGAAGCCTCCAGAAAACATTTCCCAGTTAATCACAATCAAGTGCATAAACAAGAAATCAATTTGAATTCGTCGACACCTAAAGCATTAGCTAGTATTCAGTGAGTGGCCCTCACCTCTAGTTCCTCCAGTGCGTTCCTGCAGGGTTCCTTCACGATCCTCTCCTTCCGCTCCATGGAATTATTCAAAAGAACCTTTGAGTGAAATCACAAAATTCAATCACAACAAGTTAGAACCAAACAAAAAATAATTACTAACGTTATACGAAGCATCCTAATCTCCAGAGTACGATAACCTAACGCGATAAGACGAGTTTTCGAAAAAGAGAAATTTTCCTCCCCATTGGAGGTGCTCTCGGTCGTGCACTACCTTTAGTGTACCGGCACTTTTTCTTCGATCAAACTTGATTCCTAGGTTATCATTAGTCGTAACTAAGGTGAATGGAAGCTCGGAAAAATTATCGGATCGAAAACTGAAGCAGAGGTATTTTGGTCAGTGTTTTTAGCTCGAAAATTCAAAATTGGAATTTCGAAATAAAAATTGGATGGGGTCGTCACTAACAACGTTTATGACAACTAATCCTATTGGCACTAAGCTCAATCGAGAGTTTTCTGTCTAAAGAGCGAAACTTTAGTTGAAAAATGGGTATTTGAGCAGAATCGAAGCTCTGCGACGATTCGGCGAGATTCGGTGAAATGTAGTCCGCTAAACATGCTCTTGCGTTAGTAGAGAAGAGGTTTTGACAGAGAAATCGAGTTATGTGGATAGTTTTACAAAAAGCTCAAAACTTTGAGCACAAAAAGAGATAGAGAAAAGCAACAGAATTTACGATAGAGGTAAGGAATAACATCTGTACCTCGAGGTCTACACGTAGCAACGAACGGTGCAACGATCAGGCAAGAATCGACGAAAAAATTCTTCTCCCTCCTTCTCCTCTTGCTCACGGGTTTGGTGGTGATGGTGGTGATGAAATTTTTGATTTTTCATTTATTTATAGGTGAGGGAAAATGCGGGAAAATGAAAATTTCGCGATTCTAATTTTTCCTGCGCGTTCCTCTGTGAATTCTAAGATAAATTCTGGTGACAGAATTCCAGAACTTGAAACAGGTTTCTTGGAATTAAAGCAAACGATCCAAAGTCGGTGTGGGTCGATTTAACCCGAAAAACTACTTTTTGCAGATGATGTCGGATAAGAAAACTTCCTTCTGAAGACTGATTAGAAACATCGAAAGAAATCGAGACACACGTGTTGAATCTTATTTTGAAGCTCCGAATAGAAAAAGTATTCATTGACAGTTTATTTTAAGTTTCTTGAGCTATCAGGGATTTAGTTTCGGCAAACTTCCGAGAATTAGAATCGGACGTTCGTACATTCCAGGGTTTCGTGTCAAAACGCTGGTCATGGAAAGGAATAAGAGAAATTCTTATATTCCTCTGACGATTTTTGGAATTAGTTTCTATAGTGCCTTAAGAGTAAATTAGTCGTTTTACTAACACTCTTGCCCTAGGCATAAGCGTATAAGACTCGCGCTATAACTTATATTGATTTTAGTACTATTCTTAGCCTTTTCTTTAACTTTCTCCTTCATAAATTTATTACATTTGATAAACACTTGTTCAGGTTTCCTTCACGTTACATCGAAGCCTAATCATGGATAGGAATTTCATTGATTTATTCTAAGCTTAAAAACTTGGGTCTCACAATTATTCAGGACTCATCCAAGTATTCTTTCACTGCCTCTTCAGGAATTGAGTTTATAAGGACTCCTCCTAGTGAGTATTGTCCAAGACTCCTCCAAGTATTCTTTCACTGCCTCTTCAGGCATTGATTTTATAAGGAATCCTCCTACGAAGTATTCGAAGGACTCCTCATTTACAAGTATTAGACAAGACTTCTCCCAAAACAATCTTTCTCAATATCGTTTTCTTCTACTTTAAAAACTCTTCTTCTAAGAGGGATATTAGATCAATTTAGTCCATAGACATAAAGCATTTAGGAGATTTTCAACTCTAAGCTTATGCTTTATGTTCTATTACATATAGAGATAGAAAATAATTAACTCTAAAGAATAACTGTCCTATATGTTGAATCAGACGATGATGAATCATAGGATCATGAAGCGCATCCTCGATGTCTGAGATTGAGCACTGAGACTTTTTTTCACGCTTAAGTGATTTGAGCATGAAGCTCAATCCATGTGAGCATAAGCGCTACCTGTAAGACCCCGAATTAAATAATTAGATTATTTATTTACTTTCGTCGTGTAGATTAATTAAGTAATTATATTTTATTGTTTTATGTTATTTTCATGACTCGAATCCTATTACGAGTCACGAAAACTATTTATATAATAATTAAGTTCAGATTATGTTTAAGGTTGACACTATAGTCAGCTTAAGTAATAGCACGAGCCATATTCGCACCCGACTATGGTCGAGAGTGTCCGAAAAAGGCTATATCCGCTCCTAGAGTACTGTTTAAGAGAATTTTAGAATTAAAGAGAGAATAAGAACCTCTGAGTATTTTTCCCATGACCATCCTTCCGATATGAAACCCTGGACTGTACGCTTGTTAGGTTTCGCTTTCCAAAAGTCCACCGAAGCCAGACTTTAACTTCTCGGGGACTTTAACTAAGACCCTGAATGAAGAGTTTTTCTATTCGGAGCTTCCAACGAAGTTTCCATCTGCGTTTCCTCATTTCTTTCGACGTTTATGTTCTTTTTCCTGAAGGCAGTTTCTTTGTAAGACCCAAATTTCAGACTTGGATTTAAATAATTATTTTTAATTATTTTTCAAACCCAAGAGTAGAACCGGTTCAACCGCAAAAGGGCCTTGTAGAGGAGAATGCTGTTTCGAACGACTAGATGAAGAGTAACGTTCAAGAAATTGCTTGAGGATAGTACTGTGATCAGTATAAGAGTTAGCACGAGCCATTTCGACACCCTACTAAGGTCGAGAGTGTCCGAAAAAGGCTAATTCCACTCTTAAAGCATTGTTTAAGCGAAATTCTAAATCCTTGGGAAAATAAGAAGTTCTCTTTATTTTTCCTTCGACCAGTGTTTCATTTCGGAACCCTGGACTGTACGCACGATAGGATTCATTTCTCGGAAGTCCGACGACGCTAATTTCTTTGCTTCAAAAACCCTAAATTCAATCACTGAATGAGGACTTTTTCTATTCGGAGCTTTTAACGAAGTTTCTATCCGCGGTACCAGATTTGTTTCGATGTTTCCAATCTTTCTTCAGAACGAAGTTTTGTCGTCCGACCTTCACAGCAAAAAGTAGTTTTTCGGGACAGATTAACTTACACCGCTTTTGGGGTTTTAGAGATCGTTTTTCCCTAATTCCAGAGATTTATTTTGAGTTCAGGAATTCTGTCGCCAGAATCTCGCTTAGAATTCACCGATGAACGTGCTGCAAAAATCGGAATCGCGAAATTTTCATTTTCCCGCGATTTCACCTTCCTATAAATAGTAAAAAAATCAAAATATCTCTCATTCTTCCCATTTGTGGCCGCGAGTTGAGGAGAGAAAGGAGGAGAGGAGATTTTCTCCGAAACTCGACCGATCTTCGAGTCGTTAGTACCTACTTCAAGGTATCGAGGTAACTAGCTTGATTCTTACATCTGATCATTGTTTCTACTGCGTTTCTATATCTCTTTCTATGCTCAAAGTTTCGAGCTTTTTGTAAAACTCTCCGTTTTTCCTGATTTTTCTGTTGGGATATCTTCTATACTTGCCCAACAACCTAGAACACTCGCCGCTGTTCGCCGATTTCGATCGAGTTGTCAAAGATCTGAAAAACTGTATAAAAACCCTTTTGTGCACATATCGAAACTTTAATGTCGAAAAATCGCAATCGGACTTAGTGTCTTTAGGATTAGTTGCTACAAATGTCGTTAGGAACATCGCTATCAAATTTGTTTTCCGAAGTTTTAACTTTGAGTTTTTGAGCTTTTATGTTGGACCAAAACGCCCCTAAATAGCCGTATTTTGACCCGATTGTTCTAAAATTTTTCCGACAGTTTCTTTACCCTAGTTTTATCCTAAAACTACCTAGGAATTAATTTAGATCAAAGAAAAAGCGCCGGAACCCTTTTCTCCCAAGAGGCCGTGAGCATGTTTGCGTGGCGGGGGGGGAGTTTTTCGTTTGCGAAAACTTGTCCTTTCGTACTCGATTGTTGTATTCTGAAGCTCCGATGCTTTGTCTATCGTTAATGAGTTGTATTGTGATCGAGCTAATCGATTTTGTTTGGATTTCTGCTTTGTTTTCTCCGAGGTTCAGTTGAAGGAACTTTGGGATTTACGGAGCAACTGTGTGTGGAGAACCTAGACCAAGAGACTGGAACAACTCGAGGTTAGGGCAACTTACTTGCTTGCTAATGTCACTAGGCGTCGATTTATTCGACTTGGTTATTGTGTTGATATTGAATATTGCTTTGATTTGATTATTGCTTGGACTGAGAAAATGATTTCTGGAGGCTTCGGCCGAGTGAACTTATATGAGACGTGTGTCTCCGTTTTCTGAGAGGCTTCGGCCGTTTACTGGTTTCTGTCTTATCGCTTTCTAGTGGATATGACAAGGTTATGTTTACAGCACTGCCATATTGATTCATCGCTCGATAGAGTTTGATGTATTTGCGTTTATGATTAAATTGTGCTGACTATATTCGTGCATTTTGATGCCACTTTTGGAGTGTAGAATACACTTATCTTCGTCATGACAATGACGGGTTTGTTTTGGGAATGTTTGTTAGGTCGAACCAAGGGTCGAACCTTTATTGTTTTAGGGGATCTAGTGTTTTCTCGGGGAGTTGTTTGGGTGTGATGGGAACTTTGAACTTATAGAGTTTTGGACCGAAAATAATCATAATCTATTTTATGTAAATAAATCCATAATATATTTATTAAGAATATAATGCTTTTAATTAATGACGATGATTCAACGGAAAAGACTTAGGAATGAAAGTGAGTTTGGAAAACGGGAATGGGTCGGTGATCCTAGTTTTGGGAACTTTATTTTGAAAGGTGTTGGAAATGAAAACTGAACTTTGGAATTAACGACATAATGGACTAACTTACGATGGAACATTTTACCTAATAAGAGAACTTTTTTTTAGGGAACTCATTTTACGGAAAAGAATTTGAAGACGGGCTTTAGCCAAGGGTCTGGGCGTTAGTAAGGTACCTAGTAGAGTACTCTTGGCACAACAGGAAGTGACGGTCAGCCGCGTAGAGTTGTATCTTTCCTGTCGATGTCTGGCGTAGCAAGCAGGATGGTTAAACCCGTAGGGTCACAACCGACTTGACTATAGCCTAGGTTTCTCGTTGTAGATGCCTCTGGTCAATGAACCAATTTTTACCTGTGAGGACGAATCGTTGTTTTGCTAATCATAATGCACATATGCATACACACGATGAAGTGCCAAGTGGAGTACTTCGGTATAGCAGGAAGCAACGATCAGCCGTGTAGAGTTGAATCGGTCCTGACTATACCTGGCATAACAGGATGTAACGATCATCCGTGTAGAGTTGTATCGCTCCTGCTGGGGTCCGGCATAACAAGCAGAAATGGTCGAACCGTGTAGAGTTGGATCGTCTTGACTATAGCCAAAGGTGATAAGCGACGCCCGAGCAGAAATGTTTAAACACGAGGCCAGTGTTACGACCGTCTCGAGGTGCCCATCCTTTAAGTGGCAATACCGTTGGTTTGTCCCGTCGCCAAGCAGAGTGACGTTATTCGGATTTGTGTCAGCATATGCTGCATTGGCACACAATGCATCTTATTATGATTGACGTTGTATGACATATCATGCACTCTAACAATAGTTGTTGAAATCTGATGATTTGATGTTGATAAACATCGTTATGTGTTTTGATGATTGAATTGTGTAAGAGATTCGATAACAATCTATGTATATACCTTAGGGTGGGCAATACATAACTTATATGTATATATACAACATATATATATATACCCCCTTTATCGCATGTTGATTGTATATCTAATGTATTCTGTAAGTTGACCCTAGCGCCTTGGCTTTGTTTGTATCTTTGTATTTGGGCGGTCGGCCTGCTGCTAGGCGTCCGTCAGCCGGTTCGTGATGATTCGTTGTGCGGGAAAGACCCGGAGCGAAATGACTATTACTGAACCTTCCGACGAGGACCCGGACTTCATGCCTGATCGAGGGAGGGTCGATGATAGTAGTGTGGGTTATGGGTGGTTAGAGTCTTTTGAGTTGGTTGTTACCGTCATAGCTTTGATTCGTCATTCATATTTTGGGGCAGGGTAGGTCCCCGACACGTTAGTTTCGTGTGGTTCTCCGTAGATGGGAATCACATTGAGTAGTCGGTTGTAGAGGTCTAGAGGAGGCCATCTGGGGCTGACTATTCCCATCTGTCACTTGTATAATATTTCGAACTAATTCTGCTTTCTGAAAACCTGTAAACCTTGTCGTCACTTGAGGATACTCGTGACGATGCTTTTAGTTACAGCAGGACTGTAATAGTATTGTATATTAGTTTATGTTTATCGCATTTTGGGGTTGAGTCTTTAGTTTAAAATGTTCTTTATTTTAAAAGAAAACGAAAAAAATATACCTGCATTTTCCGCTTTATTTTATTTTCAAGTTACTAAGTGACACCCGGAAATCGGGGTGTTACATTTTGGTATCAGAGCTTGTCGAGTCTTTCGGGAGTCTTTGGGGAATAGGTCTTCTGTGCTAAGTTGTGTGACTCTGCAAAGAGTAAAACCTTGATTGTCTGTCTGCCAAGCGATTTTCGCTTTAATTGATTGAAGTTGCTACCTAATCATATTGAATAGCTATGCATAATACTATCTTATGATTGCTACTGACTGTTTGCTAAACGAATACAAAACATGGTGAACGCGAACCAACTTGCTAAGATGGTAGCCACTTTGGTCCAAGCGATGACTATACAAACGAATGACAATGCACAGAGGCGTGCTGCTGAGGACATACGCGAGCTACACCTGCGTCAGAGGGAAGCATCTCTGGACCAGAACAGGGGATTGAATAATTTCAGAAGACAGAATCCACCCAAGTTCACGGGTGGGACTGACCCGGACGAGGTGGATCTCTGGATCCAACAGATAGAGAAGATTTTCGAGGTGCTGCGGACTGCTGAAGGGGCCAAGGTGGGCCTGGCAACTTATCTACTGCTGGGCGATGCTGAGTACTGGTGGAGGGGCGCCAGAGGGATGATGGAGGCAAACCATGTTGAGGTGAACTGGAATTTTTTTCGTGCTGCTTTTCTGGAGAAGTATTTTCCTGATAGTGCTCGTGACGAGCGTGAGTCGCAGTTTCTGACTCTTCGTCAAGGGAGCATGACTATTCCGGAATATGCTGCTAAGTTGGAATCTTTGGCCAAACACTTCTGATTTTTCCGTGATCAGGTTGATGAACCCTATATGTGCAAGCGCTTTGTGAGGGGACTGAGAGCTGACATTGAGGACTAAGTGAGACCATTAGGGATTGTGCGGTTTCAGGCTTTGGTTGAGAAGGCTACAGAGGTAGAATTGATGAAGAACAAGAGGTTGAACAGAGATGGAGTTTGGGGACCGATGAGGTCGGGTTCCCATAATTTTCAGGGAAAAGGAAAGTTTCAGATGAAGAAGCCTTATCAGCGTCCTACGGGGAAAGGGTTTACCCCAGGACCGTACAGGCCTACGATTGCTGCTGCGGGAGGAGCAGGAAGCCAAGCTGGGAGCCGTGAGATAACATGTTTCAAATGCGGGGAGATTGGGCACTACTCCACGAAATGCCCGAAGGGGAAGCCGAGGTGTTTCAAGTGTGATCTACCAGGACATCTGGCCAACAACTGCAAAACACCCAAGGTTGAGCCATTTGTTAACATCGTAAGGGGAAAGCGCCCTGCTGCTAGAGGAAGAGTTTATATCATGGACTGTGAAGGAGCTGATGGGTTAATCAGAGGAGAGCGCAAGAACGATGGTAACCTTCTAACTATTCTCTCTCATTCTAGTACAACATGCTCTTCATTACTTTCGTAGAATGTGCAACACACCTAACTTACTTATACTGTTTGAGCTTTGACCTTATAGTTATTACACCTATTAAGACTTTGTTTGACTGTTACTCGTGTTTTAACTATAGAAGTTACACGAGGTTTTGAATGACACGCTAAGCCTAGAAAGTAGTCTTGCACCGATGCGTTTATAAGGAAGCTAGAAGCTGAAGAATGAATCTTAGAGAAATTCCTTATGGGCAGTATACGTGTTATGTTGAGGGTGTGTGGTTCCGTAGCGGAATCGTTAGGGACTTGGTATCAGGATATTTGTGGTTACGGGATGTTAGGAACTCATTGATTGTTCCAGTGGGTTTTTCTAAATTTCCACCTTCGATGTATTAGGCCTGATAAACTTAATATTGAGGGGGTGATATTCGGAATCACAGCTGGTCATGGACTTTGATAGAATGATGTGTAAGATGAATTTGAATTGATCAAGGATTAGTCGGATTTGAGAGGAAAGTTCGTGTTAAGTAATTGATTTTCTTTGGGAAGGAGTTGTAGCTTTAAGAAATGAATATTCATTTAAGAAGTGTTGGAGAGTTAAAGGATATTGGTGGTCCAAACTTAGTGAAGGTTTAGATTTTAAGCCAATTGATTTTATCCCAAACGCGTGAGACATGAAGTCTTGTCAGGTTCTAATCGAGAGACTAAGTGTTGGATTGATTAGAGGATGATCAAGTTACAGAAAGGAAAATGTTAGTATCAAGATGAATACCTGAGGTTGTATATCTGGACGGGTTTCGTAGAGTTTAAGAGTCAATGGAACTTTGTTATGGTTTTCGGTGACGCATGCTAGGGTTAGCATTTACGATTGTAGTAAAACCTCGGAAAGTTGAAGGATCGGATGATAAAATGACTAGTTAAGTCCCTTGAGGTATAGTTATGATTTAATCTTCTAAAGGATAAGTCTCGATTTGTGCGAAGTGTTAGGGATTTCAGTAAGTGTAAATAGGTTTGAGTGAGGGAAGTTTCGAGGAAGAAGACGATAATAATGGATTGTTTGATATTAAGATGAGGATTATCTTATAAGTTGTTGATAAATTGATGTTGAAGGGGATAAGATTAGTGAAGGACAAGAAATAAGGACATAAGTCGAGTTTTAATTCGAATAGTGACTAAGAAGAAGTTTGATTTCTAGGTGTGTGTAAAGATAGTTACGAAGTTGGAGGTGTTTTAAGGGACTGGCAGTTTCCAAGGGGATAGTTCGTCTAGGAGTTATCGAACGATCATAGGTGAAAATCACGAGGACAAGTTGAACATTCACTCTGGAATGGCAGAGATGTACCGAGTTTAAGAAGAATTTCGGACGACCGAACGTAAAGAAGCAAGTGGTTAAAATTGTGCGACTGCACGGAGTGCCAACTAGTATTATTTCAAACAGAGACCCGACGCAATTGATCGAGCCAGACAACATGGAGTTGGAAGATGTTTTGTCTTCTGAGACGTCGCCAGTTAGCATTGGGAAAAGTTAAACAATCAAGGGGAAAACAAATTGCTTAAGTGAAGGTTATGAGGAACAATGACACGGGCAACACTTCATGAGAGTTAGAAGAGAAGATCAAAGAACAGTATCCCGGACTTTTCACAGAACTCTGAGTTTCGAGGACGAAACTTTCTTTTTGGAGGGTAGTATTGTAAGACCCAAATTTCAGACTTGGATTTAAATAATTGTTTTTAATTATTTTTCCAACCCAAGAGTAGAACCGGTTCAACCGCAAAAGGGCCTTGTAGAGGAGAATGCTGTTTCGAACGACTGGATGAAGAGTAACGTTCAGGAAATTGCTTGAGGATAGTACTGTGGTCAGTATAAGAGTTAGCACGAGCCATTTCGACACCCGACTAAGGTCGAGAGTGCCCGAAAAAAGCTAATTCCACTCTTAAAGCATTGTTTAAGCGAAATTCTAAATCCTTGGGAAAATAAGAAGTTCTCTTTATTTTTCCTTCGACCAGTGTTTCATTTCGGAACCCTAAACTGTACGCACGATAGGATTCACTTCTCGGAAGTCCGACGACGCTAATTTCTTTGCTTCAAAAACCCTAAATTCAATCACTGAATGAGGACTTTTTGTATTCGGAGCTTTTAACGAAGTTTCTATCCGCGTTGCCAGATTTGTTTCGATGTTTCCAATCTTTCTTCAGAATGAATTTTTGTCGTCCGACCTTCACAGCACCGCTTTTGGGGTTTTAAAGATCGTTTTTCCCTAATTCCAGAGATTTATTTTGAGTTCTGGAATTCTGTCGCCAGAATCTCGCTTAAAATTCCCCGATGAACGTGCTGCATAAATCGGAATCGCGAAATTATCATTTTCCAGCGATTTCACCTTCCTATAAATAGTAAAAAAATCAAAATATCTCCCATTCTTCCCATTTGTGGCCGCGAGTTGAGGAGAGAAAGGAGGAGAGGAGATTTTCACCGAAACTCGACCGATCTTCGAGCTGTTTGTCCTTACTTCAAGGTATCGAGGTAACTAGCTTGATTCTTACCTCTGATCATTGTTTCTACTGCGTTTCTACATCTCTTTCTGTGCTCAAAGTTTCGAGTTTTTTGTAAAACTATCCGTTTTTCCTGATTTTTCTGTTGGGATATCTTCTATACTTGCCCAACAACCTCGAACACTCGCCGTTGTTCGCCGATTTTGATCGAGTTGTCAAAGATCTGAAAAACTGTATAAAAACCCTTTTGTGCACATATCGAAACTTTAATGTCAAAAAGTCGCAATCCGACTTAGTGCCATTAGGATTAGTTGCTGCAAATGTCGTTAGGAACATCGCTATCAAATTTTTTTTCCGAAGTTTTAACTGAGTTTTTGAGCTTTTATTTTGGACCAAAACGCTCCTAAATAGCCGTATTTTGACCCGATTGTTCTAAAAATTTTCCGACAGTTTCTTTACCCTAGTTTTATCCTAAAACTACCTAGGAATTAATTTAGATCGAAGAAAAAGCGTCGGAACCCTTTTCTCCTAAGTGGCCGTGAGCATGTTTGTGTGGGGGGGGGGGGTTTCGTTTGCGAAAACTTGTCCTTTCGTACTCGATTGTTGTATTCTGAAGCTCCGATGCTTTGTCTATCATTAATGAGTTGTATTGTGATCGAGCTAATCGATTTTGTTTGGATTTCTTCTTTGTTTTCTCCGAGGTTCAGTTGAAGGAACTTTGGGATTTACGGAGCAACTGTGTGTGGAGAACCTAGACCAAGAGACTAGAACAACTCGAGGTTAGGGCAACTTACTTGCTAGCTAATGTCACTAGGTGTCGATTTATTCGACTTGGTTATTGTGTTGATATTGAATATTGCTTTGATTTGATTATTGCTTGGACTGAGAAAATGATTTCTGGAGGCTTCGGCCGAGTGAACTTATATGAGACGTGTGTCTCCGTTTTCTGAGAGGCTTCGGCCGTTTACTGGTTTCTGTCTTATCGCTTTCTAGTGGATATGACAAGGTTATGTTTACAGCACTGCCATATTGATTCATCGCTCGATAGAGTTTGATGTATTTGCGTTTATGATTAAATTGTGCTGACTATATTCGTGCATTTTGATGCCACTTTTGGAGTGTAGAATACACTTATCTTCGTCATGACAATGACGGGTTTGTTTTGGGAATGTTTGTTAGGTCGAACCAAGGGTCGTACCTTTATTGTTTTAGGGGATCTAGTGTTTTCTCGGGGAGTTGTTTGGGTGTAATGGGAACTTTGAACTTATAGAGTTTTGGACCGAAAATAATCATAATCTGTTTTATGTAAATAAATCCATAATATATTTATTAAGAATATAATGCTTTTAATTAATGACGATGATTCAACGGAAAAGACTTAGGAATGAAAGTGAGTTTGGAAAACGGGAATGGGTCGGTGATCCTAGTTTTGGGAACTTTATTTTGAAAGGTGTTGGAAATGAAAACTGAACTTTGGAATTAACGACATAATGGACTAACTTACGATGGAACATTTTACCTAATAAGAGCACTTTTTTTTTAGGGAACTTATTTTACGGAAAAGAATTTGAAGACGGGCTTTAGCCAAGGGTCTGGGCGTTAGTAAGGTACCTAGTAGAGTACTCTTGGCACAACAGGAAGTGACGGTCAGCCGCGTAGAGTTGTATCGTTCCTGTTGATGTCTGGCGTAGCAAGCAGGATGGTTAAACCCGTAGGGTCACAACCGACTTGACTATAGCCTAGGTTTCTCGTTGTAGATGCCTCTGGTCAATGAACCAATTTTTACCTGTGAGGACGAATCGTTGTTTTGCTAATCATATTGCACATATGCATACACGCGATGAAGTGCCAAGCGGAGTACTTCAGTATAGCAGGAAGCAACGATCAGCCGTGTAGAGTTGAATCGGTCCTGACTATACCTGGCACAACAGGATGTAACGATCATCAGTGTAGAGTTGTATCGCTCCTGTTGCGGTCCGGCATAGCAAGCAGAAATGGTCGAACCGTGTAGAGTTGGATCGTCTTGACTATAGCCAAAGGTGATAAGCGACGCCCGAGCAGAAATGGTTAAACACGAGGCCAGTGTTACGACCGTCTCGAGGTACCCAGCCTTTAAGTGGCAATACCGTTGGTTTGTCCCGTCGCCTAGCAGAGTGACGTTATTCGGATTTGTGTCAGCATATGCTGCATTGGCTCACAATGCATCTTATTATGATTGACGTTGTATGACATATCATGCACTCTAACTATAGTTGTTGAAATCTGATGATTTGATGTTGATAAACATCGTTATGTGTTTTGATGATTGAATTGTGTAAGAAATTCGATAACATGCTATGTATATACCTTAGGGTAGGCAATACATAACTTATATGTATATATACAACATATATATATACCCCCTTTATCGCATGTTGATTGTATATCTAATGTATTTTGTAAGTTGACCCTAGCGCCTTGGCTTTGTTTGTATGTTTGTGTTTGGGCGGTCGGCCTGCTGCCAGGCGTCCGTCAGCCGTTTCGTGATGATGCGTTGTGCGGGAAAGACCCGGAGCGAAATGACTATTACTGAAGCTTCCGACGAGGACCCGGACTTCATGCCTGATCGAGGGAGTGTCGATGATAGTAGTGTGGGTTATGGGTGGTTAGAGTCTTTTGAGTTGGTTGTTACCGTCATAGCTTTGATTCGTCATTCATATTTTGGGGCAGGGTAGGTCCCCGACACGTTACTTTCGTGTGGTTCTCCGTAGTTGGGAATCACATGGAGTAGTCGGTTGTAGAGGTCTAGAGGAGGCCATCTGGGGCTGACTATTCCCTTCTGTCACTTGTATAATATTTCGAACTACTTCTACTTTCTGAAAACCTGTAAACCTTGTCGTCACTTGAGGATACTCGTGATGATGCTTTTAGTTACAGCAGGACTGTAATAGTATTGTATATTAGTTTATGTTTATCGCATTTTGGTGTTGAGTCTTTAGTTTAAAATGTTCTTTATTCTAAATGAAAACGAAAAAAGTATACCTGCATTTTCCGCTTTATTTTATTTTCAAGTTACTAAGTGACACCCGGAAATCGGGGTGTTACATTCTTCATCCGACGTCGTCTGCAAAAAGTAGTTTTCTGACATAAATCGACCAACACCGTCTTTGAGACGTTTTCCTCAATTAAATGAACCTTGATTTGAGTTTCTACATTCTGTCACCGAATACTCAATTTTTATCAGTAGACGAAAGTACCAAAACGACCGGAACCGCGAAATATCGATTTTTCGGATTTTCCCCTCTCCTATAAAAAGGGAAAAAATGAGAAAATATCTCATTTTCTCCCAAAGTGGTCGAAGCTTAGAGAGAGAGAGAGAGTGGAACAGAGCTTTTTCAATTCTTGCCCGATCGTCCTGATTTCGGAAGCTACGCGTAGGCACAGATGCTTAATCTTACTTCTATTTCTGCTTTCTGTCGGCTTATTCTATCTATTTGAGCCTTTTGTAAAAATGTTTGATTACCTCGATTTTTCTTTCCAACTATCTTCTACTGCAACCCAACATGCTATAATCATTGTCGGATCGTTCGTATTTTCACCGAGTCGCCGTAGATCTGAAAAACTGACTAAAAACCCATTCTCTTCAAATTTGCTTACTTTATTATCAAAAAGTCGCAACCAAGCTTAGTACCCTTGAGATTAAGTGCTATAAACGTCATTGTGAACAACCCCATCAATTTTGTTTTTCAGAATTTTAACTTTGAGTTTTTGGTCATTAATTCTGGACCAAAATACCCCTAAGTTGTATTTTCAGTCGTTAAATATTTCTGAGAGTTTCCCTGGCCTAGATATCACCTACGAATACCTAGGAATTATATTAGATCGAAGAAAAAGTTTGGAAACCCTATTTTCTAAAGTGGCCGAAACGTTTTGGAGCTGTACCGTGTCCAAAAATAATTTTTGGGTTAGTATGGCCTGAGCCATAGCGTAGCCCTTTCAGCTGTCGAAATTTTGGCTATGGTTTCGTGTCATTCCGAGTTCTGTAGCTCGCGTTATGCGCGTTTTATCGAACAAAGTCTCTGTTGTCCGTTCGTGCCTAAATGTCGAACTCTAGAGCTTCGAAAGCTTCTTTTCGGGTTATGATAGTGTTATTAGTAGTATTGTTTTTTAGCAACTAAGCAATGATACTTTGCTTAATGTAAGACCCGGTTTTATAGCATATTATTCTAAAAATAATATTCGGTGAATTTCTTGTGCTATATGTGATATTATGCCTTTTAAAAAGGGTAATTAATTTTTAGAAGCAATATTAAGTCTTAGAAACCTCTAGACGTTGATGTGCGCGATGATACGAGCATTTTGACTGTAATATTGCTAGGGTTTTGCGACGACGACTTTTAGGTCAAAATCGGCCCGACAAGAGCGATGAGTTGGCGAATCGAGTCGACGAGGACGATTTCGTGGGCCACACCTTATGGGGGAGGTGCTGGGCATGATTTTAAGAATATTCTATGAAGGAATATTCCTTACTTTGTGATATGATTTGGGAACACAAAGGATCGTCTTGAAAACCGGGGACAAAAGATAGGAACTTGACCCTAACCGCGACCTGCCGGTAGAACCAAAGTTATCAAAGATAAAAAGGGAACTTGACCCTAACCGCGACCTGCCGGTAGAACCAAAGTTATCAAGTTTAGTTCTTAACCCAAGAACAAATGGGAAGCTCTCACAATATGAGAAAACTCAATATCATTCAGATTCAAAAACTGCTTTGTTCCATACATTGAGTCCCTATTTATAGGCTAAGTGGGATGCTACTCTTTCCAATAAGTAATAATGCTCCCACTAACATTTAATAGACTCCACTAGAGATTTATAGCTCCACTAGCATTGGAAACTTGAGTAAAAACCCACTGTTCCTAAAGATGAGTCAAAGGCTCATAAAAGACATTAAAAACCAACTAGGGGGGAATACAAAAGGTCATCAGAAAATTCACCCCTATATTAAATACGAAAATTCAAGAAAATAACTAAAATGGACTTATTTACTAAATATTAATGTCCATGAGTGCATCTTGAACATGCAGATTGGGTTCCTGGAAATTATGCCTTCAAGTTGGGTCCAAGTCATCATCATTCTTGTGTTCAAGGAAATTGACCCACTTTGGAGTTGCTTCTAATTTATTCTGATCTTCTTTTCCCTTGAGCTCCAAAATCAGTCCTTGCAAAGCTTGCTTCATTCTTTTGGTCTTGGACCTTGTCATTGGACCTCCTATTTCCTGCAAAGGGTCTTTGTCTGGGCTGGACCGATCCTCATCATTCCCTCCCTCTTCGAAAGGATTCGTCCTCGAATCAAACCCATCACCTACATCAAACAAAGATAGATCAGCCACATTAAAAGTAGAACTTATAGTTCCATATTCATTTGGCAAATCCAGCTTGTAGGCGTTGTCATTGATCTTTTCTAATACTTGGAAAGGTCCATCTCCCCTTGGGTGCAATTTGGATTTTCTTTGAGTTGGAAATCTTTCTTTCCGCATATGAACCCAAAAGAATGAAGCAAGGGAAAAGAAGTCTGGGATCATATAAATCTTCCTTTATTTGAAGGTTTTATTCAAATAAAATGAGTTTTTTATTTAAATAAACTGCATTTAAATAATTTTAACCTATGGTTTAATATCAAAATTAATTCTGAAAATATTTTTGAGGTATTATGGAGCTGATGCACGAATTTTTGGAGCCAAAATTATTGATAAGGATTTTTGATTTTAAATTTGAAGTGTTGATGCATTTAGGAGGGAAATTGTGCATTTAATGCATTAATTATTTTGGTGTTTTTATTTCAATTATTATTTTAAATATTTTTGGAGAAAATCTGAGCATGGAGAGTGTGTTGGGCGGCCAAGGCTTGTGGAGGAAGGAAAATGAGACTTTTGCAAGTAATTTCCTTTTCTAGCTAGGTTTTATGAAGGAGAGATACTAGGGATTTTGATTCTTTGACTTTCAATTAATGAGGGATTGATTTCTGAACTTTTAAAACCTCCAAGGATATTTTCACATCTGATTTAAAACCCTTTGGATTCAGATTTATATATTCTAAAAGATTAAGGATTTAAATGATAGTTTTAAAAGGGATTTAATTAGGAAATAAGCCAAATTTTGAGGACCGAATCAAGGAAGGTTGGAAGAGTCTAGAAACACTAAAATGGGCTACAAATTTCGTGGGTTTGGGCTTCTTCTTGGGGAGAAAGAAAAGCATTCAACGCTTGGCTCTCACCCCTCACTATAAATAGAGCCTTTCCCCCTCTCATTTCTTCACACCAAGTGTTCTCCTCTCCTCTGCATTTGCGTTAGCTCTCTTTCCCTCTCTTGTCTTTCTTTTATTTTTCTTGTTCTTAGGTTAGTTTAGTTTCTAAGCCTTGAGTAAGGTCATTCTCAATATGCTCTGTGGTTGCAGCTTAAGCTGATCTGCCAAATCCAGAAGAGAATGATTTTAATCAAGTTGCTGAGAAATGTTTATCTATTTGAGGGTTTTCTTAAAGAAGTTCTTGATGTTCTTATTTTGTTCTTATGACCTTCAAATAAAGGATTTTATAAAGGAGGTTTTGATCTTGGGAGGATTGAATCTATGCGAAAATTATGTTTTTCTTCGAAAGTTCTTCAAGTGTTCTTATGATCTTCAAGCAAAATGTTTTAGAAAAGAATGTTTGATCTTATGAAAGAAATGATTTTGGATTTTCAAGGTTTTTGGGGGGAATTTCGTGATCAACAAGGGGATGGGCTTATGATCGATTCGATTGTCCGATTAGTAACGTTACTTTGTCCGTTCATTGGTAGGAAATTTCCAAGTGTAGATCTAGCTTTAAGGAGCAACCCGAGACTTCTAGGAAAGCGTACCTTTGAGGTAAGGGAACTTCGGCTATGATTGATTGTGATTGTATGATTGTGAAATGTTAAGGACCTTATGATTTTCGAATATGCTAGTAAGGGCACTTCGGCCTCGGCCTAGATAAATTGTTTGTGATTGTGATTGTTAGCAAGCATGATGTTAGGACTATTGATGATGTATGTACTAGATATGCTATATGATGATTATGCAATAAATGCTAGCTAGTGGTATTATGAACATGCCTATATGCCTAGGGTGTTAGCTATATTTATTGCTATGCATGCAAGTTACTATGCGATGATATGTTGTTCATAAGAGATGAACGTGATGGGCTTAGGGCCTAGTGATGATGACTGACTTGCATGACATGCATTTGTGGGCCAAGTGACCTGGACTAGGCTTGGTTGGCCACGGCTGGTGACCTGGACTGGGCTAGTCAGTGGTGACGTTCAGGGGATGGACCTGAACAAAGGACGAACGTGAAACGACAGTGCGTTGGAGAGGTCCAACCCCGACCATCAAGCAGTTGGGCAGCGGTGTGTTGGAGGTGTCCAACCCCGATCGTGGAGTCGTGTTCGTCCTGCCTTTCCATGAGGGATTGGCTTATGGATATCCAAAGCGTCTGCATGCATGTGCACGAGCATTGACTAACAATAAACTATGAGATAGTTCCCTATACTTGTGAAACTTAGAATTATGAGATAGTTCCCTATACTTGTGAACCTTAGAACTTAATATAGTGCCCATATTTGTGAATGTTAGCTTAGTGAAGAACTTGTGATTGATAGGGTAGTATACCCTACTTATGATGTGTGTGTGTTAGAAGTTGACCCTTGCTTGTTTGCTTGTTTGCTGTTTGTTGTTTGGGGCGCTTAACGCCTAGACAACAAGCATGCGTGTGATCAGTCAAGATGCGACCCTATATCTACTTGATGTGGACGACGGAAAGGCTCAAGACATCGACTGCGCGACTGATGGTTCCGCTATGGGATTGGCGAGAGCAGAGGATGCGAGACGATATGATGCGAGCGCTGGAGGAGGCCTTGGAAGGCACGCGGCCTATGAGTCGGGTATTGAGTGTGATAATTGAGTCTGTACTTGGGGGTGAGCTGAGTTTGTTTATAGGTTCGAACCTAACCTAGAGACCTTCTTGTTGTGTTGGCTCGGGGGTGGTCGAACACTAGTTTAATCATTATGTTTTAATTTGAAAGAGTCATTGTACGCTTCCAAAGCTTTTATTAATAAGATAAATTATTCAGTCTACTTCTCAAGTTACTACTTTTTATTTGTAAGCAATGTTTTTGAAAGGTTTTATTTCAACAAAAATTTACACACGTTTTTGGAATAAGGTTACTAAAGTGACCCTCGAGAAATCGGGGCGTTACACTTAAGGTTTTGAACGAGCTGAGCTGAGGAAAGAGACTTTGGAGCAATTGGTAAGGTTTCACAACTGAGGAGGACGCCCGAGGAACTTGCTGAGTTCGGGAGCTTTATTTTGGAATGGACTGGGATGTTGAGCTTTGATGGAGAAATTGGCTAAGGTAAGCGTAACTCAGTTTTAGAGCGTCTTTGAGTCTTGCATGCTTTTATCGCACTGCATGCGTTTGAGATGAAGTTGTTTAAACTTGGTTGGCAATTGATTGAAATGTTGGTATGCTTTCAATGTTGTATGCTTGCTTATGTTGACTATTTCTGAGGCTTGTGTCAAATGTTTTTGAAGGCTTCGGCTGAGTGAACTTATTGAGACGCGTGTCTCCGTTTTCTGAGAGGCTTCGGCCGTTTACTGGTTTCTGTCATTACTGCATTCTAGTTGATAAGACATGGTTATTGTTGATTGATTTTGGCATATAGGGCTGAAACTTAGTGGAAGTGCAGTGGTTGTCGTTCCACATGCCTGTCCTGTCTTTCGAGGCGTTATTAAGTGGCATTCAGTGGTTGTCGTTCCACATGGTTGTCCCGTCTTTTGAGGCGTTATTAATTGGCATCCAGTGGTTTTCGTTCCACATGGTTTTCTCGTCTTTCGAGGCGTTATTAAGTGGCATTTAGTGGTTGTCGTTCCACGTATGTCCCGTCTTGTGAGATGTTATTGATCGATCCATATTGGTAGAAGCATATAGTCGCATTATAGGACACTAACATTTAATTATGTTATTATCTGCTTTAACTATATATTGTTGATTATGTTTATATCTGCTTTAATTATATATTGTTGACTATGTTTATCCCTGCTTTAATTCTATCTTGTTAGCTTAATTATCGGAATGTTTTGGAGCTTTTGATGTGACGATGTGGTGGATATTGTCCCACGTGATCGTCCCGTCTTTCGAGACGTTATCAAGTGGTAGTGGAGTGGATATTTTCACATGACTATCCCGTCTTTCGAGGCGTTACTTAGTGGCAGTGGAGTGAATGTTTTCACATGACTGTCTCGTCTTGGGAGACGTTATTGTTTGATTGATATTGATGAGGATTATTGATATCTGATTGGATGTTATATTGTTGAGGTTGTTGATATCCGTATTGATTATATTGTTGGCTTGACGATATATGAGTTGATTTGTATTGTTGGTTTTGTTGAAATTTTGATCTATATCTATACTGTCGAAGTTATCGTTATCTGAATTTATCTATGTTGTTAAGTTATTGATTCACGAGTTAGTTTATGTTGTTAAGTTTTGTTAATATCTGTTTTCAAACCATATCGTTTAATTCTGTTAAATACATGATTTGATTTCATGATCGATAGGATGAATTGTCATCTAATTTCAGTTAAATTGCTAGTTTATTTACCATGCTAATTAATCAAATTTGAATAGCATGCTTTTCTCTTTTATATGTGGTAGTTGTATGGAGTTAACCCTTTCTGTTTGCTATTTGTTGTTTTGGCGCTTAACGCTATTACGCGATGGAAAATCTTCGATGGAGCTTGACCTTCGTACGAGTCGGAGAGGAGAACTTGAAGAACTGTGGAAGACTTGAAGAATAGAGTCGGGTGTAGAGTTAGAGCCTTGGGTTAGAGAGTTAACCATTATTAGTTTAAGCTTGCATAATGATTTTAGAAATTTATATTAGGGTTTCGGGTACTCGCCTTGTTCAAAGGCTTGATGTAAATCCCTTTGTAGTTGGGAGTATGCAAGACATGTTTTGGAAGTACATTTGAAAAGAAAAAAAATATATATACTCGTGTTTATGTATCATTTTGGAAAACATTGCATATTTATTTTATCAATTTGTTACCGTGACCCCTGAAAATCGGGGCGTTACACTACCTCCTCCAATCTTCACTTCTTCCCTTTATACTTCTAAGTCATCTGTGAGTAAAAAGTAGTCGTTGCGACCCGTTAGAGCATGGAGTTCACAGAGCTTCTAGCCGTTGAATCAAACCACACAAAGTGTACTTTCCTCAGAGCGTGGTATTGTTTGATAGAGACCCTATGCCGTAAAGATGTAACCTGTCATGTAGTAGGTAGCATAGGTTTGAGTTTCTATCCGTTGGTGTAGAGATATGGAAATCTGACAATGACTCCACAGAGCTTTTCTTCATCATAGCATTGTATCAGATATTTGATCTTCAATTTGAACCTTCTGCACAAAACGTTTTTTAGACTTTATCTTCAAGGGAAAGTTACTTGATTGGACTTTGTAGTTCTGCTGGAGTGAGACTTTGACTTCTTAGATGATCTTCTCCTTCTGTTGTCTTAATTCAGCTTCAGACGATCATTCTTCTGTTCTTCAGACGACGAGTGTGATTCTACTTTGGTTTAGATGTTCTATCACACGACTCATGTCTTTCTTTCTGACACAGCAATCTTCAAATGATGATGAACGTTGATTGTCTTATGAAGTTCTACTTTCCATGTTTTCCTCAGATGATGCTCTCCATTTAGCCAACCTTCCTTTAGAAGATTTAACAGCTTGGCACATTCTTCATTCCTTCCGTCCGTTGGTCATTTAGTGTGTGAAGCTTTCTGTTTTGACCAAATTCATCATTTGTCTTCTGCCTGAGTTGAATCAATGTGAATAGGCATAGGCAATAAGCTTTGCTCCATTTCTTATTTTCTTGATCTGAGAGAAAAATAAAACTTTGATGTAGACACGTTGCTTTAGTTTCCTTGATCAGCGTGCATTGTAGGGTATCACGTGATTTCCTAGCACTTGACTTTCTCACAAGAGTGTCAGAGATATTTCCATTTGAACATGACACTATTTTCTCTGGAGACTACTTTCTTTAATCGGTCTTAAGATAGATGTTGAGCTGTAGACGTTCGACGCAATCTTCTCAGAAGATCAATTGCCTTGACTCGTTCTTTCATAGCTTGATCCCTGATCTTCTTGAAGCTTTTTGATCTTCTTGTGTATATGAGCTTCGGAGCTTTGAGCTTTTCCTTGTGAAGATGATCTAGACGATTTGTCTTCTCATGTCTCTTGATCCCTTCTTCATCAACTTTCTTTCTTCAGATAGTTGATCCAGTGAATATGGCTTTCCTTTGCTGGCTTGTCTTTGATCATACTTCTCCTTTTTCAAGATGTGCGTTGAAGCTTTGATCTTTTCCGCCGATCTTTCTGACCAAGCTTGCTCGACCTCCTTCTTTCCTTACATCTTTGAGCTTGACCAATCTCTTCTTTGTTGACGCTCAGACGATCGATTTGTGGATATGGCTTCCTTTGTTTGCATTGTCTGCTTTGTCCTTGCTTCTGCTTTGACTGCTTTGACCGTTGACTAGCCTTTTCTTCTTGTGGGTGAGTTGTCTTCTGGTCATCTTTAAGAATAGGTTCTTCAAGTGATCTTTCCTGAAGAGTATGGGAGTAATTTCCTGAAATGAAATTCATATAATATATTAAGTTAGTTCATTCGCACTCTTGAACGTTTCGCTCTTGAAAATTGTTATCATACAAAATAAGATAGACGATGCATTCAGTGTTTTGAACTTAACACGGTATGTGTACGAGGGTCTGATAATGGGGGTAACCTACACTCGAGACGGACATCATAAGAAGGTGAAGGCATATGACAGTAAGCTGAAGGTGCCTTACCCCCGTATACAATTTGCTTTACCTGATGAGAAGCCCATACTAGAGCCATCGATGGAGGTGGATCCTTCAGTCCATTCGGAGTACTCGCCAGGATCACCCGGTTATACCCCGACGTCGTCAGGGTATACACCTGCGTCGAATTCCTCGTCCTACACACCAACGTCGCCCTTGCTAAAACCAGTCGCCACAGTGCCAGTCTTCGAGGAGACTCGCGTTGAGAACATGTTCGACAGACTGCTGAAACGCCAGGAGCGCCGAATGAGGACTATGATTCAGGAGGCTGTAGATGATGCGTTCTCTCTTAGAGGACTTTGAGTCGGGTCGGTATGAGCTGTGTCTGTACTTGGGGTGGTGAGGTCGAGTTTTCGCTTTCTAAAGCTCGATGCCTCCTTGAAGCCATCATGTGTAGATGAGCTCAAGCAAGGATAAAGCATTAGTTTCTCTTTCGTTTAAATAAAGGCTTAATAGCAATTTTTGTCCCTCACTTATCATGATTTGGCAGTTATGGTCCCTCGTGAAATTTATTAGCCTACAACGTCCTCACGTTTACCAATTGTTGCAGTTTTAGTTTTCCGACAACTTCCATCCAATATTTAACGGGTTTTGATTAAACAATTAATTAAAAAATACTCATAAACATTAAACTATTCTTCAAGCCTTATTTTTAATTAATTTTTGAATTAAAATTCGTTAAATATTGGATGAAAGTTGTTGAAAAACTAAAACTGCAACAGTTAGTAAACGTGAGGGACGTTGTAGGCTAATAAATTCCTTAAGGGACCAAAACTGTCAAATCATGATAAGTGAAGGACCAAAAAAGCTATTAAGCCTTTAATAAATGATGTACTCAAGCATTTTCCACTATTAATGAAATGAGCTTATTTAGTAATTCTTTCTATTATTCACCTTACAACTTTAAAAAGGTTTTTATTTTGGCAAAAAATCCACCCACATATTTAGAAAAAAGGTTACTAAAGTGACCCTCAAGAAATCGGAGCGTTACAGTTCACTTCACCTCGTAGATCGCTTGGTCAAGACCGTCGTTGGGTTGCGTTAAATGTGGACAGAAGCTCCCTTGGTAGTCATGGTCAAGCTGGGTTTTAGGGTTTTCTTAGTGACTATTGGGTGGCTAGATCCTTGATTTTCATGTTCCTATGAGTTTTCAAGGATTTTGAAGGCTGAATTGTTAGCCATTTCCCATGGCTTGCACTCTGTTGGCAGCAGGGATATTGACGTGTCGCTGTTTCTGCAGACTCCTTATTAGCGATCCTACTTCTCACAATTGTGATTCCTCTTTGTAATTCAGGTTCCCTCTGATACGATTGTCCTGCACGATGCTGGGACAAGAGGTTCGACAATCGCTTAACAATAAAACAAAACTTAACAACAGAAACAATAACACACAGTAATTGTTAACCCAGTTCAGTGAAAACTTTCACCTACGTCTGGAGGGTTTGCACCCAAAGAAAGGAAATCCACTATCTCAAGATTCAAGAATTACAGACACTCATGAACAACTCAGTTCATAGTTCACTTCCTAATCTACCCAGTGTATTTCTACTTAGAATCTCAACCTAAGTATGAGAGCCCCTCTCACTTTCTCTCAATCACTGCCACAGTGATTGGTGAACACAATGAACAAGTAGAGTTTGAACGCAATCAAACACACAGAATCTCTCTTTGCTTTATAGAATCAGTGAGCAAAGACAGATTCACAACTAACAAAGGACAAAGCACAATTAACAAATCCTAAAACACTCGATCTCTCTCAATCAGCTTCGACACCCTTCATGTTTTAGGTCTTCATCCTTTTATAGACTTCAGTAGCGGTAGCATGGGCTTTAGGGTTGGCACGGGATGAAGAAATAGATTGCAGTAACAACAATTCAAAAACGCAATCTTGATCGATTCGGTTTCTTATTCCACAAGTAAAGATAGAAATCAATCTTTTAACAAAGATTGTTTCAACAAATAACAACCCAACAAATAAAACCCTTCTGGAATAACTCCTTGCTCCTCAAGTAACTCAAAAACATATCTGTAGTAAATCTTCAGAGGGCCCACAACAGAAACACAAGCTGAGGACTGATGCCCTAGCTTCACGGAATCAGATGCCACGACATCTGCTTCGACAATCGGTTGTTTTGACAAAATGCATGACAACATGTTCCAAAAATCTCCCCCTTTGTCAAATTTTGTCTAAAACAACTCACAATTAGAGAGGATAAAAACTAGAGAAACAATTCTCCCTCTTAGTCAGAGCTCCCCCTCAACTGATGCAACTACACAACCAACTACCATTCTTCAAAAGACATAGTTGGAACAAAACACTTAGCAGCACAAACACACAACCAGAAGTACAATCGGGCCTTAGCATATGATGACACCAAAATAGATTAGCTTAAAACATCAACGTTTCAGAAATACTGTCATCAGAAGTTAGCAACACATAAGCTATCAGAAATACTGCTAATCAGAGGCAACGTTTCAGAAATACTGCTATCAGAAAAATGCCTCTTGAAACAAACATAGCCATTGTCTTGAACTTGTCTTCAAATTAAACAGACCAAAGCTAACACTATCAGACCACATAGCAGATAGAATCTTCAATCTCAACGCAAACTCAAACTACTCCCCCTTTTTAGCACAAATTTGCAAAGGGTGCATCCAAAAACAAAAGAAAATAACACAAGATCAGAGCAAACTAGTCTTCAGAACTTGACTCCTCCCCAGACCCTTCTGCACTTTCTTCAGATCCTTCCTCCTCTTCATTACTCGCTTTCTGAGCAGCTGTAGCAGCAGCACTGTGCTCACCACCTTGACGTTCTTCTTCTTGAAGCTTGTGTAGCAACACATAAACTTTGAGCTTCCTGGCAGTGCTCACCCTGATTGTCTCCTGCAAAGCTTTGGAAACTTCCTGTAATTCAGCAATTATGGCCTGAGTGCCAGATTCTGTCACAGGAGGAGCAGATGTCCTGCTGGTTGGTAAGGCAATGTCTAGAACATGTGGCTCCATAAACAAACGTTGATCCAAAGTGATTGGAACACCACGAGACATAGCCACATCATCAGCCCTGAGAATCTGAGGATGCTGCTTAAGAATGATCTCAGAGAGAAGGGAAGGAAATGAAACAGGCAGCTTCACAGCACAAGTATCAGCATGCTTCAATGTCTTCTCAAACACAAAAGTTCCAAAATCAAAAGCAATAGACTTTCCAATCCTATAGATCAATTTGGAAAGCGTTGCAGAAACACCAGAGGTATGTTGAGTAGGAACCCAATTCACAGCACCAATCTTGTTAAGAATAACATACTTCACACTGAGATTTCCAGTAGACAACAACTTGTTGCTCGGCCACTTCTTCACATGACCTGCAGTAAGCTCCTTGGCAACATCATCCATGGACACTTCTTCATCAACAAATTCAATAGCACTTCTTCCAAGTGCTTGATTGACCACAACAGGTGAGAACATCACACATTCAGCCTGCACATAGACTTTCCTGAATTCTGCACTATCAGGAAGTCCCACATCAACAGAGAGATTCACCAAGAACTCTCTCACAAGCTTCTCATAGCACCTTCCAACATTCTGAATAGTCTTCATCAGACCTGCTTTCTCAATTAGTGCAATTACATATCTGCATTCAAGAACATCAGAACCAACTTCCCTTTCCTTGGCCATTCTCCTCTTGCAAACAAACTTCCACTTATGAACATTCTCTTCTAAGTGGAAAGACACTCTATCAATAGGAACAGCAGGAACATTCTGAGGAATACGCTTACCAGAAAACTTCTTTTTCTCAGAAGATCGAATGTCCTGGACACCGACTTCAACATCTGACTCAGAGTCTTCAACTGGAATCTTCCTTTTCTTCTTCTCAGTGGGAGTCTTGTCTTCCTTTTGCTTCCCCTTACTCTTCACACTGGCCTGTCGTGACTTGTAGGTTATAGGTGAAGACTTGGATTTCTTTGATGGAGTAGGAGTAACTTCAGGAGAAGAACCCCTTCTTTTCTTCTTCATCCTTGCAGCAGCACTATCAGCAAAGGACTCGGTCAGAGGAACATCATCAGAATCATCACCAGAGATGTTCTGAACGGAGGCTGGAGCCTGGATTGGCTCTTCAGAATTGATATCCTCAGAGTTATCATTCTTTGGATCAGCATCCTTTGAAGAGGATGAAACAGAGATATCAGGCTGGGTAGCACCACCTGAATCTTCATGAGAAGTGGAATCCTTTCCAGGTTTTTCTTGAGCAGAACTTTCCATAGACCCAGATGTCCCAACATCAGGCACAACATCAGGGGGCGATTTCACAGGAGAATCTTCATCATTGATTTCCTCTTCGTCAGGAACATCCTCAAGGATAGGAACATTTGGGGCTTTACTATTCTTGACCTGTGATTTGTAGACCTTACACGTTGGGTTTCGTGATCTCATCTTCTTGGGAGCTTTCTTGGACACAGAAGATGGTTGAGAAGAATCACTCTTCAAACCCATACACTTGACTCCTTTAGTAGTCCTTTCAATCTTGGCCTTGACAAATTCCTTCTTTCCTGAACTTTGAGACATGATGAATTGAGAGTAAATACAAACAGAGTACAGACCAACGAAACAGAAGTGCAAAAGAGAGATGATAAGTCTTGAAGAAGATAGATGCACAAGCGGTTGAGAGAACACAATTTGCCCGTTGGAGGTCGTTATAGGATAAGTGAACCATGAAGTAACTTTCTCTCTACTGATGTCACAACGACAGTTAATGATGACCAAGAATAAACTAGCCGTTAACACACTGGGGCACGCTAATTGTTATGCATCATAAAGACAAATCCCTAGACTTCCTCTTAATTTTTCAAAAGTGATTGCATCAAGGGGTTTTGTGAAAATATCAGCCAATTGCTTGTCAGTTGTAACATGATCCAAATTAACAATTTTATCCTCCACCAAGTCTCTAATAAAATGATGTCTAATGTCAATATGCTTGGTCCTGCTATGCTGTATGGGATTCTTAGAAATATTAATTGCACTGAGATTGTCGCAGTACAATGTCATGACATCCTGTTCAACATCATACTCCTTCAGCATTTGCTTCATCCACATGAGTTGTGTACAACTACTTCCTGCTGCAATATATTCTGCTTCAGCTGTAGACAATGAGACACAATTCTGCTTCTTGCTAAACCATTAAATCAAATTATTCCCTAGGAAGAAACATCCACCAGATGTGCTCTTTCGATCATCTGCACTACCTGCCCAATCTGCATCACAGAATCCAACTAAAGAGGAATTTGTATCATGAGTATAGAGAATACCATAGTCACTTGTGCCATTGATGTACTTGATCATTCTCTTGACTTGTAGCAGATGACTGGCTTTAGGAGCTGCCTGATATCTAGCACAAACTCCGACAGCAAATGTGATGTCTGGTCTGCTAGCAGTGAGATACAACAAGCTTCCAATCATGCTTCTATAGAGACTTTGATCAACATCTTCCCCCTGCTCATCCTTGGAAAGTTTGATGTGTGTAGCAGCAGGAGTTCTCTTGTGACCAGCCTTTTCAAGGCCAAACTTCTTGACTAACCGTTTAGCATACTTACTATGTGATATGAACATAGAATCCTCCATTTGTTTGACTTGTAGTCCTAGAAAATAATTCAATTCACCAACTAGGCTCATCTCAAATTCAGATTTCATTTGTCGGACGAAATGCTCCACCATTGAGTTCGACATTCTTCCAAAGACAATGTCATCCACATAAATCTGTGCTATCATGAGCTTACCTTTGTCATTCTTCACAAACAGAGTTTTATCAATTCCACCCTTACTGTAACCATTGCTTACAAGGAATTCAGTTAACCTTTCATACCAAGCCCTAGGTGTAACACCCCGATTTCGGTGGCGTCACTTTAGTAACCAAAAGTAAACTTAATGCGGAAATACGTGAATATTTTTTTTTCGATATAATAACTAAGACAAGACTGAATTAAATAAAACCCAAAAGCGAAAAGTAATAGAGCTAATATACAATATATAAACAGCCCCCGCTGTAAGTAACGACCTCGTCACGAGTAACCTCCAGTGACGGAAAGAAAAGTGTAGCGCCCGAAGGCAAAATGTACAAACCAAATCTAAAGGTAAGTGTCCGCAACACTATCCCTCAAAACTGAGAATAAGCTGGCCCATCGGCCTGAAACAAGACCTCCTAAGTCCAACCAACTCTCTGTGATTCCCGTAAAGAAACCACACAAAAAGCTATAGGTGGGAAACTACCCTGTCCCGAATGAAACAAATAATGTTCAGAGCTAAGACTCTACTCCTACACTAATCCCATCTCGAGGAGCTCACACTAACACTCAATCCTACATGCTGGCATGATCGTCGTCCGAATTCGAAATCCAGAACGACCTAGTCTATGTACACCATCCGTCCTCCGCTCGCTATCGCGATGCGCTCCTGTTCCAGCATCCCAACTCTAGTTTCCCCCGAAGGGTGAACCGTCGTGAACCAGTCCGCCAAAGACATCTGACAAAGGGCGTTTGTCCGCCAAAGCACACACAGAAGACGCGAGGGTCAACTCCAAAGAATTACATAAATAATAGCACCAATAGATATAGATAAGAGAATAGCCACTTAGGCTTATAGCTAGGGATAACATCCTAGGGTTGCATTTTCCATAATGAACTTAACAGCAATAATAACAATTAACATGTTCCAAATAGGATTAACAAATAACAATCACACTCGACAACTAAATAAGTATGCATGAATGCAGGATGATTAGTCAAACAACGTCTCCGACTCTCACTCGACACGTCGCCACGTGTTCTAGGTAAATTAAAGTCTCTAAAAGCTTACCCTAAGGTAAAGTCGATTCTGCGACAAAAGACACTTCTTCACATCAACATAGTAACTCATGATGATCTCCGGATCATCCGACTCATCTCAATCCGATGGTCACAACTGCTCAACAAGCAAAGAGTATCACATACTCGGAAACTACCGGTTTCCCGGACTTATCCCCAGGATAGCCCAACAATTAGGCATGTTAAGTCGATCCAACCCCTTGGGTTGAACATACGGTCTTGCACACGCAACTCCCACAATTAGGCATGTCGAGTCGATCCAACCCCTTGGGTTGAACATACGGACTCGCACACGCAACAAATGACAACGCCAAGTCGATTCACTCAAAAGAGTCGAACATACGGACATTGCGCGTGTCCAATGACTATCGCCGAATCGATCCAATCCATCGGATTGAACATACGGATCCAAGCGAGTCGAAAGGTTATCGCTGAATCGATCCAATCCCTCGGATTGAACATACGGATTCACGCGAGGTAAAATGGCAATCGCTGAATCGATCCAATCCCTTTGATTGAACATACGGACTCACGCGTGCCTGAGTGACTACCGCCGAATCGATCCAATCCATCGGATTGAATATACGGATTCGCGCGTGTCGAAAAGGTGTCGCTGAATCGATCCAATCCCTCGGATTGAACATACGGATTCATGCGAGGTAAAATGGCAATCGCTGAATCGATCCAATCCCTCTGATTGAACATACGGACTCACGCGTGCCTGAGTGACTACCGCCGAATCGATCCAATCCATCGGATTGAATATACGGATTCGTGCGTGTCGAAAAGTTGTCGCTGAATCGATCCAATCCCTCGGATTGAACATACGGATTCACGCGAGGTAAAATGGCAATCGCTGAATCGATCCAATCCCTCTGATTGAACATACGGACTCACGCGTGCCTGAGTGACTACCGCCGAATCGATCCAATCCATCGGATTGAATATACGGATTCGCGCGTGTCAACAATTATTGCCGAATCGGCCCAACCCGTCGGGTTTGGACATCCGGATTCGCGCCGCAAAGTCGAAGATACACCCAACAACATAGCTGCTCCAACAGCACAACCACAATAGCTGCTCCAACAGCACAACAACAAACGCTGCTCCAACAGCACCACAACATCTACATACTCGAAGCCCCTCAACTTTCTCAATGCTGGGATCCGACGACACTTCTCGTTTTCCAAAACTATGATTTGCATCCAAAGCTTCCTTCCGAGATCATTACCATTACTTAAAGATTTAGAGGTTGTTTAATGTCTTATGAGTTTTCTTTACAAAATAATTATCCTTTTAGTCTTATCGCGAATCCTATAAGTTCTCGGGATCTCCTAATCCCCAAATGACTCCAGAGAATGTCTCGATCCATACAACACCACAACAAGGCCCGAATCTCATTCGTCCTATCAAGCTTTCTCAAAACTCTCAAAATAAAATCGGCATGACCTGCCCGCTTTTCTCACCGTTCAGAAACTCAGATTATAGTGCAAAAGCAGAATTAACTCATCATAATCAATCAACATGTCATATGTCAATATCTTAAGCAATAACCACATAGCACCTAGCATATAAGGCATGCACCACACATCCTAAATTACCCAATTAGCACTTAGCATGTCATTCACTCATCAAAAACATTCAGTAGATGCATCATCTACATTGTCAGCCGAAGCCTCAGAAAACATTTTCCAATCACACACAATTCCAGTGCATAAACAGTAAACAATGTCGAAACATCGACCCTAAGCATTAACTAGAGATTCAGTGAGAAGCCCTCACCTGCAGATTCTCCAGGATTATCTTCTAACTCTTCCTCACAAGCAAAGCGTTGCTCCTCAGGAAATTCCTCAAAAGTTCCTTTAAAGCAAAGTCACAGAAATACTATCAGAATCTATCGAGAACTAAGCTATCGATACTTACTAAGGTTACACGAAGTAATCTATACTCTAAGGTACGATAATCTAGCGCGAAAGACAAGTTTTCGGAAATGGAAATTTTCCTCCTCCTCCCCTATAGGGCTCGGCCACTTTTGGTAATTGTGGGGCTCGATTTTTCTTCGATCAAACTTGGTTCCTATGCTTTCATAAGCCGTAACTAAGGGTATTCTGAACTCGGAAAAATTATCGGATCAAAAACTGTCGCAGGGGTATTTTGGTCATGATTTTTAACTTAGAAATTTCAAAACTGAAATCCCAAAAACCAAATTTTGCAGGGACGTCACCAACGACGTTTATGACAACTAATCCTACTAACGCTAAGCTAAGGCGATAGTTTTTAGCCTAAAGGTTGAAGCTTTACCTCAAAAACTCCAAAAATGGGTATTTAAGGCTAAAATTGATTCCGGCGGAATTTCGGCGACATAACGGAAAATCTAATCCGGCAGAAGTGATCTTGGGCACATATAGAAGAGGTTTAGAATCAGAAATGAAAGATTCAGGATAGTTTTTCAAAAACCCAAAAACTATCCGCTCAGAAAACTCTACAGAAAAGCTATGGAAAAAGCGATCGGAGGTAAGGATTAGCGACTATACCTCGAAACCTTGAAGCAGCAACTAACGGATCAACGATCAAGCAAGGATTGAACAAAACCTTCTTCTCCTCCTCTCCTCTCAAACTTGCGGCCTTGGTGGGTAGAAAATGGTGGAGTTTTGTGATTTCTTCTCACTTGCTTGCTATATATAGAAGATGGCAAATCGCGGGAAAATGAAAGTTTCGCGAATCTGATTTTTCCGGCGTCATTTTCCGTGAATTAATAGATATGTTTTGGCAAAAGAATTCCAAAACCATAAAGAGGTCTCCTTGTATTTTTGGCAACTAATGCATAGTCTGTATAAAACTATTTTACCCGATAAGTTGCTTTTTGCATCGAATGTCGGAATAGAAAACTTCCTTCTGAAGAAGATTGAAATCATCAAGAGAAATGGGTGTACGCGTGTGGAATATTCATTTGAAGCTCTGAATAGAAAAAGTCTTCATTGTCGAGAAATTCTAGGGTTTTGAAATACCAGGGATTCGGTTTCGGCAAACTTCCGATGATTGGAATCAGACGTTCGTAGATCCTAGAGTTTCGCCTCGAAACGATTGTGATATATGGAAAAAGAGAAGTTCTAACATTTCTCTGAAGATTTTTGGAATTAACTTCCGTCGTGCCTAAAAGTGAAAATTAGCTATATACTAGGGTTTTTGACCTAGGTTTAAGCGTATAACGATCGTGCTATAACTTTTATCGACTTCAATACGAAACTCAGACTTTTCCTGAACTTTCTCCTTCATAAATTTATTTCATTTGGTAAACTCTTGTTCAGGTTTCCTTACACTAGGTGCTTGCTTCAAGCCATACAAGGCCTTCCTCAACTTGTACACATGATCTGGATGATGTGGATCTGTAAAATCCTTTAGGCTGTTCAACATAAACTTCTTCACTCAAATAGCCATTCAGAAAAGCACTCTTCACATCCATCTGATAAAGTCTGAACTTCAAGAGACAAGCAACACCTAACAAGAGTCTTATAGATTCCAGTCTAGCTACTGGAGCAAAGGTTTCATCAAAATCAACTCCTTCTATCTTAGTGTATCCTTGAGCAACTAGCCTTGCTTTATTCCTTTTGACTGTTCCAGTTTCATCTGATTTGTTCTTGAAGATCCACTTAGTGCCAATGATGTTTACTTCTTCAGGTCTAGGCACTAACTTCCACACTTCATTTCTTCTGAACTGCTCTAGCTCCTCTTGCATAACATTTATCCAGTATTCATCAGTGAGAGCTTCATTGACTATCTTAGAGATGAAACAACTGTGAGCAATTATACCTTTGGATCTGGTAGTCACCCCTTCTTGAGGATTACCAATAATGTTTTCTTGAGGATGATTCTTCTGAACCCTGATTGATGGAGCTTTGTTTGATGTGATATCTTTGTCTTCCTTTTCATCAGCACGTGTTTCTGACTCATTGTCGAGGGCGGTTGCTGGAGCATCAGCTGGAACATCAGCACCATCATCATCTTCATTCAAAAGTGATTCTTCCTTCTTGCTTGGTTCATCATCCACAGTCACATTCACAGATTCCATCATGGTCCTTGTGCGAGAGTTAAAAACTCTATAAGCTTTGCTGTTCATAGAAATATCCCATGAAAATTCCTTCATCACTTCTAGGATCAAGCTTCCTCTTAGGATCACGATCTGCAAGGATATAACATTTACTTCCAAATATGTGAAAGTATTTTACAGACGGTTTTCTACCTTTCCATAGCTCATACTGTGTGGAGGATGTCCCTGCCCTGATGGTGACTCTTATATGTATGTAACATGCAGTACTCATAGCTTTAGCCCAGAACTGGTGTGGAATCTTCTTAGCATGTAACATTACTCTAGCTGATTCCTGGAGAGTTCTATTTTTCCTTTCAACTATTCCATTCTGCTGTGGAGTAATGGGGTCAGAAAATTCATGACTAATACCTTCTGTTCCACAGAACTCCAAGAATTTTGAATTCTCAAACTCCCTTCCATGATCACTTCTGATTCTCACAATCACACAGTCCTTCTCATTCTGAAGTCTCACACATAGATTCTTGAATATTTCAAAAGTCTCTGATTTTTGTCTCATAAATTCAACCCATGTATACCTTGAAAAATCATCTACACAGACAAACACATACCTTTTTCCTCCCAAGCTTTCTACCTGCATGGGACCCATGAGATCCATGAGAAGCAATTCTAGAACCTTTGTCGTGGTCTGATGCTGGAGCATCTTGTGTGGCACCTTGGTTTGCTTACCAATCTGACATTCTCCACATAGCTTTCCTTCTCCCAAGCTCAAATTGGGCAATCCTCTTATTGCATCATCTGCAAGAATCTTTTGCATGCTCCTGTAGTTGAGATGTCCTAGTCTTTGATGCCATACATTCACCTCATCTTCTTTAGTTAACAAACATCTGGAAACATGAGCTTTTTCTTCTGATGTCCACATATAACAGTTGTCTTTTGATCTGACTCCTCTCATCACAACTCTCTCATCATCAGTGGTCACAACACATTCTATCTTATTGAACTTCATATCATATCCTTGATCACACAGTTGACTTATGCTGATTAGGTTGGCTGTTAAACCATTTACAAGTAACACATTGTTCAAGTTAGGAGATTCTGTGCTAACAAGTTTTCCTACTCCCTTGATCTTTCCTTTAGCTCCATCTCCAAAAGTAACATAGTTGGTGGAGTGACTTCTGATGTCTTGCAAGAAGCTCTTGTTCCCTGTCATGTGCTTTGAGCAGCCACTATCAAAATACCAATCTTTCTTTGATGATGTTCTGAAAGACGTGTAGGCTACCTGACATCTGACTTCAACCTTGGGCTTCCATTGCTTCCTCATCTGAACAGGCTTTTTATCCTGCATCTGAGGATAACCATATAACCTGTAACAGTAGGGCTTTATATGACCATTCTTACCACAGTAGTGACACTTCCAAGGTACAGTTTTGTCAAGCTTAAGCTGGGGTTTCACATGTAGAGGTACATGTCGAGGCAATGAATCTGACAACTGATAATTTATGGGCTTCTTGAATTCAGTTTGTTTTGCAGCAGACACAAATTTCTTTGAACCTTTCTGATTTTCTTTGTTTGCTGTTCTATAGTCAAAGCCAATTCCCTTCAAACTCCCTCCTTGCTTGCTAGTTTCTTTCAGAATTTCATCAAGCATATCAGAAACACTGTTCAGCATTCTAACAGATTTGTGAGTAGCTTCAAGCTTTCTTGTCAGAGTTGCCACTTCCTCTTGAAGTCATGCATTAATCAACACTAGATTAGCCTTTTCCATAACATCAGAATTATTAAACTTACTTTGCCATTCCTCGAGATCTTCCTTCAGCTTTGTGCTGAGCTCTTTCAGCCTATCATTCTGAGAGACAAGTTGTTCTATCTCACTTTGCTTTTCTCTCACAAGTTTACATGCTTCTTCCCACTTGATGTGTAGCAGCTTGTAAGTCTCAGCCAGTTCCTCATCTGTAATGTCCTCATCACTTGTATCAGACTCATAGATGGTTCCAGAGAAAGCATTGACTTTGTTTTCAGATATCTCCTCCTCATCTTCAGTGTCTTCATCTGACCAAGTTACCATCATACCTTTCTTCTGCTTCTTTAGATAGGTGGCGCATTCAGGCCTGATATGGCCATATCCTTCACATTCATGACACTGCACTCCTTTATTCTAACCAGATCTTTCTTCTTCTTTGGTCTTCCTCTGTGAATTAGAAAACTTGAGTTTGTTATCGAACTTCATGTCCTGGACATTAGGCCTAGTTCTTTTGTCAATCTTTCTCAATGCTCTGTTGAATTTTCTTGCTAGCATGACCAGAGCCTCAGAAAGATTTTCACCCTCACAATCTTCATCATCACCTTCATCAGTGTTTGACACAAAAGCAATACTCTTATTCTTCTTCTCAGATTTTCCTCTCAGTTTCAACTCAAATGTCTGCAAAGAACCAATAAGTTCATCAACCTTCATGTTCTCAATGTCTTAAGCCTCCTCAATTGCAGTGACTTTCATAGCAAACTTCTGAGGAAGAGATCTCAAGATCTTCCTTACAAGCTTCTCATCTGACATAGGTTCTCCCAAAGCAAATGAAGCATTAGATAACTCACGGACACGCATGTGGAATTCTGAAATAGTCTCTTCTTTAGTCATCATCAAATTTTCAAATTGAGTAGTAAGCATCTGAAGCCTTGACATCCTTACTCGAGTAGTTCCTTCATGTGCAGTTTTCAGAATTTCCCAAGCATCCTTTGCCACAGTACACGTATTGATCAGCCTAAACATATTCTTGTCACCTCCGTTAAAGATAGCATTTAGAGCCTTTGAATTTCCAAGAGCAGCTTCATCTTCAACACTAGTCCATTCTTCTTCAGGTTTTTCCACAAAAGTAGTAGAGGTGCCTTCAACCTCAGTCTTAGTGGGGTGCTTCCAACCCTTGACAATAGCTTTCCAAGTCTTGTTGTCAATTGATTTGAGAAAGGCTGTCATGCAAACCTTCCAGTAGTCATAGTTAGTACCATCCAGAATGGGTGGCCTATTAACTGATCCTCCCTCCTTGTTATCCATGAGAACTTGAATAAAACTCCCTGGAGCTCACCCAACCAGAACAGGGTGCCTGCTCTGATGTCAATTGTAATTCAGGTTCCCTCTGATACGATTGTCCTGTACGATGCTGGGACAAGAGGTTCGACAATCGCTTAACAAAAAAACAAAACTTAACAACAGAAACAATAACACACAGTAATTGTTAACCCAGTTCAGTGAAAACTTTCACCTACGTCTGGAGGGTTTGCACCCAAAGAAAGGAAATCCACTATCTCAAGATTCAAGAATTACAGACACTCATGAACAACTCAGTTCATAGTTCACTTCCTAATCTACCCAGTGTATTTCTACTTAGAATCTCAACCTAAGTATGAGAGCCCCTCTCACTTTCTCTCAATCACTGCCACAGTGATTGGTGAACACAATGAACAAGTAGAGTTTGAACGCAATCAAACACACAGAATCTCTCTTTGCTTTATAGAATCAGTGAGCAAAGACAGATTCACAACTAACAAAGGACAAAGCACAATTAACAAATCCTAAAACACTCGATCTCTCTCAATCAGCTTCGACACCCTTCATGTTTTAGGTCTTCATTCTTTTAAAGACTTCAGCAGCGGTAGCATGGGCTTTAGGGTTCGAACGGGCTGAAGAAACAGATTGCAGTAACAACAATTCAAAAACGCAATCTTGATCGATTCGGTTTCTTATTGCACAAGTAAAGATAGAAATCAATCTTTTAACAAAGATTGTTTCAACAAATAACAACCCAACAAATAAAACCCTTCTGGAATAACTCCTTGCTCCTCAAGTAATTCCAAAACATATCTTCAGTAAATCTTCAGAGGGCCCACAACAGAAACACAAGCTGAGGACTGATGCCCTAGCTTCACGGAATCAGATGCCACGACATCTGCTTCGACAATCGGTTGTTTTGACAAAATGCATGGCAACATGTTCCAACACTCTTTGGCATAATTTTGCATCGATCATTGCTGCTATCAAATGGCAGTTGTTGTAACACCCCGATTTTCGGAGCGTCACTTTAGTAAACAATTAAAATAAAACAACGGAAAATGAAGGTATTTTTTTTAAAGGTGAGAGAAATAAATATGAAAGACTTGTCCAAGTGGACTTAATGAAATTCCAAACATGCCCCGATAAACTAATATATATATAACTAGATACAACCCATATTGTACCGCAAACGTAACCAGAACCTGACGGTGACAGAAAGTATGCCAGAAGGCAAGTGTACGCAACAATGATCAAAGTAAGTGTAATAATTACAGTCCTGAAAAATGTGAGAGAGTCAGCCCAAAACAGCCTCCTCAGACCTCTTATCGTCCGACTACTCTCTGTGATTCCCATGCAGAGAATCACACAAAAAGCAAAAGGTCGGGAACCTACCCTGTCCCAAATGTACAACGACTAACCAGAGCTACTACTGAATATACACCCTAACCCAGGTCATGCAAAGAAGCGGGTCTCCCAACCCTCTTCCTCCTCCTCGCTCGTGTAGTCGTCCTCCGTGTCTGAGTCCACAGTAAGCACATCGATATCCACGTCCAGAACCTCCCTCCTAACTGTCATCCGTGCCACCCTAGTTAAACCGTGTCTCCAGATCGACTACGTCAGTAGCGATCTCCTCCTCAACCATGCGAACCAAAGGTTCGACACGTTAACCACGAGAGGAAACAGACGCCCCATGACGAGTTAGAGTCGTGGCGACAGGCTCCTCCTTCGGCTCAACAAGCCTCGAAGATGACGCAACGTCAGTAGGGTCCACAACAGCAGGCGGTGTCGGTCCAGACGGTGTCACAATAACAACATCGACCTCGGAAGGATCCTCCTCATCACATGACGACGACGATAATGACGACGACGGCGTAGGTGGTCGCAGTCCAGTACCTAGTTAAAAGTGAACCATCGACGGCAGTTCAAAGGCAATAGTGTAATTCCGCAAAACTCCAGTAGTCATGTCTCCATGGTTGTCAATCACATTCTCCATCACTCTCCTCGGTACGTCGCTCGGTGGTTTGGGGGGTCCAACGTCCAAGCAGCAGGGTCAACTCGATCAATCAACTCGTACCTGATTCCCCCTGACGGGCGTACCAGCGTAAACCACTCCCCTAGTGACATCTGGCAGTTTGTCGACCGCCCAAACACAAACAATACACACAAGGCAAGGCGCGAGGGTCAACTCACAGAATATGGTAGATAATAAAGAGAACAAGTAGAGTATGGGGGTAGATATATATAGGTTTGATAAATGTTATCATGGCATATATATCAATACATCATCAACTACTAAATAAGCATGCATAAATCATCGATTCAGCAAAAACATAACGATGTTTATCAACATCAGATCATCAAACTCATAACAATGTTCATCAACCTCAAATCATTAAATGAATGGTATGAAATGCAATGTCATGCTAAAATAATGCTCCAGAAAGGCTGAGCACGTGCGTACGAGTCGGTCTTTTCACCGGCCTTTGTGTTAACCATCAGACTCGATGTCTCTCACACGTAAGAGTCTAGCTACGAATATTGTCTCTAAAATTCCCTAGGGTAATTGTCAAACTATCAACCTCAAATTCCTACAACGATAGAGTGCAAACACTCTTGATGATTGCTCGAATCATCTGACTCATCATTAGGATGGTCGAACTGCTCATAGAGAAAAAAGGGGTACATCGTACTTAGAAACTTATTGGTTTCCCAGACTTATCCATTAGGTGGCGTAAATGTTAATTGCCGATTAGGAAAAGGTGCATAAGCACTTAGGGTTTTTCCCTAAAATAGGATCATCGACACTTCTCATATTCCCAAATTCTTATTCAAGCTCTAAGTCTTCTTCACTAATTTATCGATACTTTAAAGTGTTGGAATGTTGTTTAGCGTGTTATGATTTTCATTTGTAAAATGGTTTATAATTCTATAAGTTCTAAGGTTTCCCTTAAACCCGTGTAATTCCCCGAGAAGCTCTCGATCTCCTAAAATAGTAAAGGTTCAGACCTTGGTCCAACCTAATGATCATTCTCTTAATGGTTTGAGTCACTAGCATGACATAAACTATCTTTATCCACACTCCGACGATATCACAATACACGGATAAATAATTGCACAAACAGTTAGAACAATCCAATAACACATATTCATACATATCATCATGTTCTACAAATAGCCACTTAGCACATAAGCATGTGATTCAGTCAACATCAATCATAGAACAATTAAAGCTTATAAACATATATGTCGGCTAAAGCCTTAGAAAAAATTTCCCAATTCAGATCAATCAATCAATATCAAATAGCCAAATAAACAAGTCGAAGTTATTGTGAGACCCAAGTTTTTAAGTTTGGAATAAATCGAATAAAATTCCTTTTCACGATTAATTTGATGTAACGTGAAGGAAAACCTGAACAAGTGTTTATTGAATGGAATAAATTTGTGAAGGAGAAAGTTCAGGAAAAGGCTAAGGATTGTATCAAAGTCGATAAAAGTTATAGCACGATTAGTATTCGCTTAAACCTAGGTCAAGAACGCTAGTAAATAGCTAATTTATATTTTAAGACACGACGGAAACTAATTCCAAAAATCTTCAGAGAAATGTTAGAACTTCTCTTATTCGTCTATAAACAAGCGTTTCGTACGAAACCCTAGAATGTACGAACGTCAAATTCCAATACTCGGAAGTTTGCCGAAACCGAAACCCTAATAGTTCAGAAGCCCTAAAATCAACGAACGATGAAGACTTTTTCTATTTGGAGCTTCAAACGAAGATTTCACCCGCGTGCGCCCATTTCTCTCGATATTTCTAATCTTTCTTCAGAACGAAGTTTTCTCATCCGACATCAACTGCAAAAAGTAGTTTTTCGGGTAAAACCGATTTACACCGACTTTTGATCGTTTGATTTAATTCCAAGAAACCTGTTTTGAGTTTTGGAATTCTGTCGCCAGAACCTATCTTAGAATTCTCCGAGGATTACGCAGGAAAAATCGGAATCGCGAAATTTTCATTTTTCCAAATTTTCCAAAACCTATAAATAGCGGGAAAATGAAAATTTTTTCAAAAACTTCCCATTTTCTTTCCCAAAACCCGCGAGCTTCATAGGAGAGGAGGAGGATTTGATTTTTGCCGTTTCTTGCCCGTTTGTTGCACAGTTCGTTGCTAATTGAAGACCTCGAGGTAGGCATAGCATATCTCACTTCTGATCGTCGTTTCTGTCGACTTTCTCTATGTCCTTCAGTGCTCAAAGTTTTGATCTTTTTGTAAAACTGTCCAAATATTTCAGTGTCTAAACTTATTCCGTGCATGCTCCTGAGCGTGTTTAGCGGATTACATTTTGCCGAATGTCGCCGGGATTCATTTCTGTTGGAAAAACCCATTTCTGGGCAAAGTTTCGTTCTTTACGCTAAAAATTCACGACTTAGCTTAGTGCTAGTACGATTAGTCGTCATAAACATCGTTGGTGACGTCTCCATCCAATTTGTTTTTCGAAAATCCAGTTTTGAAATTCTAAGCTGAATATAATGACCAAAATACCCCTACGACAGTTTTTGATCCGAAAATTTTTCTGAGCTTAGAATCGTCTTAGTTACGGCTAATGATAACCTAGGAACCAAGTTTGATCGAAGAAAAATCGGCCCACCTAATTGTGCATAGTGGCCGAGAGCTCCTCATCAAGGGGGGAGGGGGGAAATTTCGTTTTTCCCTAGTACGTATTGTCTTAACGCGTTAGATTGTCGTACTTCGGAGTTTGTAATGTTTCGTGTAACCCTAGTACGTATTGTTTTCTGAGTTTCTGACTCATTGTGATTGAATTCTGTGAATTTGTCCTAAGGTTCGTTTGAGGAACTTTGTGGAGTTGAGGAGGAACTTTGTGAAGGAAGCTTTGAGAAACACCCTCGAGAACCTACAGGTGAGGGCTACTCACTGAATACTAGATAATGAATTAGGTGTCGACGATTTCGACTTGATTTATTGTTTATGCACTTGATTGTGTTTGATTGGGAAAAACGTTTTCTGAGGCTACGGCTGACAATTGATAATCTTTTATTGCTTGATTGCTGTTGAGGTTGAATCACATGCTATGTGCTACCTGGTTAATCTAGGATGTGTGATATTTGCCCTATATACTATGTGCTAAATGGTTATTCCTCCATGTGTTGATATATGTGCCATGACTGTTGGATTGTACTGTTTTGAATATGCAAGTACACATATATCTGTTGTTCGGCAGAGAGAGGATAACGGGCATTTATGCCAGAATTTATCGTGAGATTTTGAGGAAGTTTGACGGGACGAACAGAGATTCAGGCCTTGTCGTTGTTTTGATGGATCGAGACCTTCTTTGGGAATTACTTGGGATTATGGGATTTTTTAAAACTTATAAGATTTGAGATAAAACTAAATGGAAATTATTTTACGAGGAAAATCCATAAAACATTAAACAACCTCTAAACCTTTAATTAATGATTACAAATTCAATTAAGAGCTTAAGACATGAATATTAGTTTTTGGAAAATGAGAAGTGTCGCCGAGTCTAAGTTTTAGGGAAACTAATGAGTTTCCGAGTATGTTGTTACTCTTTTGCTCGATGAGAAGTTTTTGTTGTTTGGGCTATCTAAAGGATAAGCCGGGGAATTATTAAATTTTCGGGTATGTTGATACTCTTTCGCTCGATGAGCTGATTTGTTGTTGGGCTATCTGATAGATAAGCCGGGAAACGGGTAGTTTCCAAGTACATTGGTACTTTTTGCTCGCTGAGCAGATTTTGACCATCGGATAGAGATGAGTCGGATGATTCGAGAAATCATCATGAGATATTTTTTATAATTAATTGTCTTTTGTCGCAGAATCGACATTTACCTTAGGGTATTCTTTTTAGAGACAATTAGTTAGCTAGAACACGTGACGACGTGACGAGTGAGGTCGGAGATGTTGTTTGGCTAACCACTTGCATTCATGCATTCATTGAGGTTAATACACGGTGGGATGCCGGACCTCGTTGGATTCCAAAAATGGTCATAAGACCCGGATTTCCATGTAAGAACACTGCGGTGATTCTTGGTAGCAGACGGAAATGGCAGGCCTGCGGGTTTACTGCTGATCTGACTACACTTTGTTTGGTATAAGAGACACCCGAGCAGAAATGGTCCCACAGTGGCTGGTGTTAGGGCTGACTCGTTGGTGCCCATCCCTCCGAAATGCATCTTGTTCCTTTGCATATGCATCTCATGCACCATTCATGCTGATTTTAGTTGTTGTTTGTATTTGTTACCTGTTAACGTTGTTTGAGATATGTTAATTGCCAGCAAATGTTATTTATTCCTATTTGGCAGATTATGCAATTTATAATGTTGACATTCATAATTAAGCCTATGTGGCTACTACTTATATTTTTGCCTATTGGATGTACTATTATGTAATTCTTTGAGTTGACCCTTGCGCGTGCTACCTGTGTATGGGGGGCTATGTATGCCCTTTTTGTCAGATGTCGATGTCCGACTGGTTCGAGATGGTCGTCCCTTTGGGGGGGACCAGGTTTGAGTTGCTGGATACAGACACCCCGGGCTCTTGGGTGGTCGACCCCGCAGGTCACCGAGCCATCTACACGGGGGGAATAATGGAGGACCACGTGGACCGAATGAGGAACCTGACGCAAGGAGTCTTGAGACGCCACACGGTTAGCTTCAACCTACCACCGGGCGTGCACTGTGGCCCTGGAGTTGTGGTACCACCACCATCACCTGAGGACGAGGAGGACCCTTCAGAGGAGTTGCCTGTAGGAGGGGCTTCATCTGAGTCTAGCTCACCCACCGTCGCGGCTGCTGCTGTCTTGGGATCGGGTACAGTACCCGTGGGACCCGCTGTGAGGACTGATGCAGTCATTGACGTGATCGTCTTGGATTCAGATTCAGACGACGATCATGGTGATGCGTAGCTGGGAGTGGTGTGTAGTACTCCTCTAGTCGGGATTAGGGTAGGAGTAGCGTCGTGGCTCTAATCTTCAGTTTTTCTCATTTTGGGGCAGGGTAGGTCCCCGACCTTTAGCTTTTTGTGTGGTTCTCTCTATGGGAGTCACTGGGAGTTGGTCGGATTTGGAGGTCTTCGGGCTGTTTTGAGCTGACCTACTTTCTTTTGGAGGACTGTATATCAGAATACTGACCTTATATTTTGTGTTGTACATATTTACCGTCAGGCACTACTTTCCCGTCACTGGAGGTTACTCGTGACGTGGCTTACTGGTTACTGTGGGGAGTGTATATATATATATATAGTATATTAGTCTTGTTTATTTTTCGTCAATGCGTCTTTAAATCCGACGAGTCTTTATTTACTGAAAACAAATATCGAAAAAAAATATTCATGTTTTTTCGCTTTTATTTTCCTTTGGTCACTAAAGTGACGCCACCGAAATCGGGGTGTTACAGTTATCGACGCCTAAATCATTATCTAGTAGAGTAAGTTGCCCTCACCGGTGTCTCTTCCAGCTTCACGATCCTCAAGCTCTTCAAGCGAATCCTCAGCAGCTCCAAGTGTTCCCAAATCCAAACTCAAACCTTTGAGTAAAAGCCAATTTACTCAGTCATAATCAATCACAACAACTTCAACAATTCTAACTAACGTTCGACGAAACTTTAGAAGTTTCAGAGTATGAGAATCTAGGACAAAAGACAAGTTTTTAAAAAAAATAAAAACTCCCCCAACACCCATATAGGCCCTCGGCCACTCCCCCCTCCAATTGCGTTTCGTCGCTTTTTCTTCGATCTAACTTCATTAATCGTAATCTAGGTGTATTACCAGGGTAAATCAATGCTCGGAAAAATTTTAGAAATTGCTAAGCTACTAGGTGCTTTTGGGTCCAAACTTTAAGCTCAAAACTCAGTTAAAATTTTTGAAAAAAAATTTGACAGGGTTGTAGATCGTAGGATTTATAACAACTAATCCTAAAGGCACAAGGTTAAGTCGTGAATTTTTGGTTCAAAAAGAGAAAATTTGGTGAATATGGGTATTTCCACAGTTTTTCAGATCTACGGCGACTCGATCGAAATCGGTGCGCATCGGCGAAGAATATATGTTGTTGGGTAGTAGTAGAAGGTAGACCTAAAGAAAAATCAAAGTAAAAAGATAGTTTTGGAAATTGCTCCAAACTTTGAGCACAGAAAGACATGGTTTAAAGCTACAGAAAGTAGAAACAAATGTATGGAATAGGAAGAATACCTCGCTGGCAATCCACAGAAACTGAAATCGGAACGATCGGACAAGAACTCGCGAAGAAATCCTCTCCCTCTCTCTCTACAAACCCGCGGCTCTCTGATTTTGCAACCAAAATGTTATCGTTTGTATTAATACATATTAATTTCGTTTTCCAAGAATCTGTCAATGAACATATGATAAATGATTAAATCTTTCATATACAAAAGCTACAAGAACAAAGTTAGAACAAAGAAAAGGTTACAGTTATCATCAGGTTTATATTCGGTTTGTTGGTATATTTTTTTTCAGATCTAAACCATAATCTGATCATACCAAAATATGCATCAAACCAAAGATCCAAATTTTCTAATAGAGTGTAAATGAAAGCTAGCAAAATCTAAAATAACAAAATCAATTAATAAGACATTCATTAACCCTTGTTTTTCTAAAAAAAAACTAGGCATGACCAGAAAATTGTAAGGAGCTACCGAGAGAAAAATGTGTAATTATCTTATCATCCAAAACAAAGACCCCAAGATCACGTTTCACCTACGGATAAGCCAGAAGTTTATTTTTAATACAAAAGAAAACACAATTACCTCCACTCAACTATCCAAGTAAGTTCTGTCAAAAAAACTCTCCAAGTAAGTTAATTTTCTTAGCAGAGATAATTTGAATTCCAGCGCAGAGATAATTTGAATTCCAGCACAATCTATCAACAAAATCTCGTTTAAGAACTGATGCACTTCAATTGAATAAACATGATCGAAACTTCCCTAGCCTTTCTCACACTCGTTACATCTTCTTGCCAACGTGATATTAGATATATTAGAGAATGATAAGTATCCTTTGCAATTATGTTAGCCGTAGTAGAATCAACAATTCCCAGATAAGCAAGAACCAAATCCAGCAACGCATCCTTAACAAATCGTGTAAAGGAATGCGCATATTCCTATGATATGTGCATCACTGGGGTCAGCAACGGAAAGGCAGAGTCCAACCAAATCTTCATAAGCTTTCTTACGATACCTAGGTTCTTGCTCAAGACGAGTACACATGACGAGTTCTTGAGGAGATAGAGGATGAGTTCGGGCACATGCAGCGAGGAATACTACGACGATTGACCCTTAGCTTCAACCTAGCGCCTACGGTTCACTGTGGACCCGGAACCAGCATGCGTCCACCTTCACCGCCTTCAACTTCCGAGGAGGAGGATCCTGCGGAGGACCTCTCTATACTTAGGGCGTATCAGGGGTAGTCTGTCCAGCCCAGAGTGGATCCTACTAGCATATTGTCCACCTCGAGGCACCTAGTGCCGAAGAGTGAGCCGGGAGTTGTGTCTTCTTCTCTGCACCCTACCACTCTCTCCGCACGTGGCTACCGCGTGGATCTCTTGGTGCCTGTTGAGGAAAGGATTTTGACGTAGAGACCGGTGCGGTTCGGGGCCAGTTAAGGATCGCACGACACGAGATCGTGGATGTTGACACAGAGGTCATCACGCTGGAGGACTCCGATACAAATTAGGATTACAGGAGCGAGGAGGAGGAGAAGGAGGATTGGCAGACGTGCTTTAGGGGGATTAGAGTTAGGGTGTTAGTGTCATAGTGCTTGACCAGCAGTGTTTGTACGTTTTGGGGCAGGGTAGGTCCCCGACACATTACTTTTTGTGTAGTTCTCTGTTGATGGGAATCACAGGGAGTAGTCGGATGTAGGAGGTCTAGAGGAGGCCGTTTTGGGCTGACTCTCTCACTTTTGAGGAACATTTAATTATAACTTCACTACCTGGGTTACCGCACTCGTATCTATTGCCTTCGGGCTCACTTTCAGTCACTTAGGGGTTATAATATTATGTCATGTTACGCATTGCATGCGTTAGATACTTTATCTTGAAAAGGAAAAGAAAAACGAAAGAAATTTGTAAGACCAAGATTTGGTCATGTAGTACAACTCTATGTTTTGATGATTACATGATAACTATTGTGTATGAACAATTATGGTACTCTAACATTGTTTTCTGAGTGTTTAAATGATAGGCTCTAACTCTGGTCAATACTCACAATTATCAGAAGCATTTAGCCCAAGAGTAACCAACGCAACGCTTTCGCACTCACTATGTTCTGATTGAACAGTAGTAAATGCTTCAGAAGTTCTGAAGATGATAAGCTCTGATGTGGATTCAGATCACTTAAATTTCTGAAGACCAGAAGCTCTGAAGGTCCAAAGGCTCTGAAGGTCCAGAGGCTCTGAAGGTCCAGAAGCTCTGAAGGTCCGGAAGCTAAGAAGTGAAGATTCTGAAGTCCAAGAGTAAGCTTGCTCTGAAGACCAAGTACTTCCAACTTTGATGTCAAGAAGCAGAAGATACGAAGGTCAGAGGATCCAAGCTTCCCTCTGACTCTGATGACCAAGCTTCACAAGAGTCAACATGAAGCGTTGTCTGATCAAAAGTCAACTAGGATAAGGCTCACGTCGCTGTCCAAGTACAAAAGCAATTGTACTATCCTGACGACCTTACCTAAGATGTTCAGCCACAGCAGAATTTGGAAGTTTCGGATTTTCCCTCCAACGGTAGCATTTCAAACAACGAATACAACCCTAATCCTTGGAGTATAAATAGAGGCTGAAGATGGAAGAAGAGGCCAAGAAACTTTGTACAAGCTTAAGCAACCATTCAATATTCTCTTAGCAATCTTTCTTCAATCGTTCTTACTGTGTTTACCTTATCTTTCTCAGAAACACTCATTGTAAACCCAAAACCCTCAAACAGTTAGTTTGATTACCTTAAGGGACCAAGGTTGGTCAGCTCCTTGAGAAGACTAAGAGAGTGAATCTTAGTGTTTGCTAGTTCATTGTATTGTTAGTCACTGAGCAGGTTGCTAGTGCAGTTGTAACAAACATTGAATAGTGGATTGCCTTCATTCTAAGAAGGAAGAAATCACCTTAACGAGTGGACTGGATTAGCTTGGGCGATTATCAAGTGAACCAGGATAAAATACTTGTGTGCTTCTCTTCATCTCTTATCTTTGCACCTTGTGTTGTTTATTCGAGAGATTTATCTAAATCTCAAGAAGGAAAAGTTTTTAGTTGAAAACGCTATTCAAACCCCCCCTTCTATCGTTTTTCATACCTTCAAAATTTACTCGCTTATTTCCGCATTTGTTCATATTAGGTTACTATTGTGACCGCAGAAAGTCGGGGTGTTATAAGGTGTGTTAGAAGTCTCACTGATATTATCCCTAATTCTCAATTTGGGATAAGGGGAAAGATACATGAGAGAGATGCCAAACACCCTCCCTAACCCTAGAAAGAGAACCACTTCTATCTCTAAACCCAATTCCTAACTAAATACCAAGATGATTCCTATTCTCTAACCCCCTCTTATTTATAGGCAACAAGCCTTATGAACCCTCTTAAGTCTTAACTAACTATCGAATTATATGATAACTCCTTTAACTAACTATCTAAACCATGTGTACCTATCAATACTCCCCCCTGAAAATTCACCTTGTCCTCGAGGTGAAGGACTGAATCCAACTGAATGCCAATGCTGAAAATGCACTACTATTCCACCAGGGTCCCATAGCCGAAAGCAAAGAGTCCAAAACATGTATGACTTGGGAAAAATCTTCACTGTCCTGCTGAAACTAATGTGGCCTAAGTACCGTTGCAGGAAAAAGGCTTAAATAAGTTTTTGGTCTCCATCCTTTACAAAATGCTTGGTTTTCGTCCCTCGCCGGAGCAAAGGTGGGTTTTAGTCCCTAACCTTTGCCAAAAGGTTTGGTTTTCATCCCTTCGGAGCTCTGGGTCAACGCCGGAGCTCCGGTGGCCTATGTGGCAATGCCACATGGGATTAATGAGGCCAGGTGTTATTATTTTTAAAAAAAATAGAAAATTAACTCACTAATTCAAAACCCCAATTAGGAATTGAATTTTGGAAAGGTCAGCAAAACAGAAGCACCCACAAGATGAAACACTCGATGCCCAGAATTAAACTACCCAAAACGCAACCAAAACCCCCTGTCATGACTCCAAAGCAGATCAGAAACAGTGAGCAGGAGAACGAAACACACCATCACTCATAAAAAGGTGGTAGAAAACTCAGAAAGCAAGGAGACAAAAGAAGATTGGTGAAGCATGCGGCCATGGTTAAAGGAAGGAAAAAACTCCACCACCATCACCAGAACCCACCCCCAACCCAGAAACCATCCTCAACCCAGAAACCACCCAGAACCGAAAACTCACCCCAACCCAGAACCCACCCCCAACCCAGAACCCACCAACACCAACCCAGATCTAAAATCAAAATCTGAATCCTGTAAGACCCAAGTTTTTAAGATTATGTCAAGTGAATAGAATCCTATTCACGATTAGGGTTGATGTATCGTGAAGGGAAACCTGAACAAGAGTTTACTAAATGAAATAAATTTATGAAGGAGAAAGTTCAGGAAAAGTCTAAGGATTGTTTCAAAATCGATAAAAGGTATAGCACGATCGATATACGCTTAAACCTAGGTCAGAAACCCTAGTAAATAGCTAGTTTTCACTTAAAGTACGATGGAAATTAATTCCAAAAATCTTCAGAGAAATGTTAGAACTTCTCTTATTCCTTATACGACAATCGTTTCGAGGCGAAACCTTAGATTCTACGAACATCCGATTCCAATCATCGGAAGTTTGCCGAAACTAAAACCCTGATAGTTCAAAACCCTAAAATCAACCAACGATGAAGACTTTTTCTATTCAGAGCTTCAAATGAAGATTCCACACGCGTACACCCATTTCTCTTGATGATTTCAATCTTTCTTCAGAAGGAAGTTTTCTATTCCGACATCCGATGCAAAAAGCAACTTATCGGGTAAAATAGTTTTACACCGACTTTGCATTAGTCACCTAAAATACAAGGAAACCTCTTTTGAGTTTTGGATTTATGTCGCCAAAACCTATCTTAGAATTCACGGAGAATGAAGCCGGAAAAATCGGAATCGCGAAACTTTCATTTTCCCGCGTTTTTCCAACATCTATATATAGCAAGAAAAGGAGAAAAAATGGCAAAACTTCACCATTTTCTCTCCCAAGGCCGCGAGCTTCATTGAAGGAGGAGGAAGAAGAGATTTTCTTCATTTCTTGCTTGATCGTTGATTCCACAGTTGCTGCTTGAAGGTATCGAGGTATAGTCGCTAATCCTTACCTCTGATCGTCTTTTCCATAGCTTTTCTCTATGTCTTTCTCTGCTCATAGTTTTGAGGTTTTTGCAAAACTATCCTGATAATTCCATTTTTGATTCTAAACATCTTCCCTACGTTCTCCTGAGTATGTTTAGCTAATAATACTGCGCCGATTCTCGAAAAACTACCGTCGAGTTTCAATTCTGCTTCAAATACCCATTTTGGGGCAAAGCTTCGTCCTTTGGGCTGAAACCTATCGCCTTAGCTTAGTGCTAGTAGGATTAGTTGTCATAAACGTCATTGGTGACGTCCCCATCCAATTTGCTTTTCGAAATTTCAGTTTTGAATTTCTGAGCTAAAAATATTGACCAAAATACCCCTGCGACAGTTTTTGATCCGATAATTTTTCCGAGTATAGAATACCCTTAGTTACGACTAATAATAACCTAGGAACCAAGTTTGATCGAAGAAAAATCGACCCATCTAATTACCAATAGTGGCCGAGCACCCTAAGGGGGGAGGAGGAAAATTTCTTTTTCGAAAACTTGTCCTTTCGCGCTAGATTATCGTACCTCGGAGTATATACTACTTCGTGTAACCTTAGTGAGTCTTGGTTGTTGAGTTTCTTACTCATTGTGATTGATTTCTGTGGTTTTACTCTAAAGGTGCTTTTGAGGATTTTCCTGAAGAGCAAGGCTTTGACTGTGAAGAAGTGTTAGAAGGGAACCCTGGAGAATCTACAGGTGAGGGCTATTCACTGAATCCTTAGTTAATGCTTAGGTGTCGATACTTCGACTTGATTTACTGTTTCCGCACTTGTTTGTGTTTGATTGGGAAAAATATTTTCTGAGGCTTCGGCTGACAATGTAGATGATTCATCTACTGAATGTTTTTGAGATTGAATTACATGGTACGTGCTAAGTGGGTAATCTAGGATGTGTGATGCATGCATTATATGCTAAGTGTTACGTGGTTATTTTAGAATGTGTTGATATATGACATGTTTGTTGATTGTGCTGATTTAATTATGTCTTTGCTCTGATATCTGTGATTCCGAGTAGTGAGAATAGCGGGCAGGTGATGCTGATTTTATTTTGAGATTTTGGGGAAAGTTTGATAGGACGAATGAGATTCCGACCTTGTTATGGTTATATGGATCGAGACATTCTCGGGGAATTAATTGGGATATTTGGATGTTGAAAACTCATAAGATTTGCGATAAGACTAAAAGGATATTATTTTGTGAAGAAAACTCATAAGACATTAAACAACCTCTAAATCTTCAAATAATGATAATAAACTCGAAAGGAAGCTTAGGATGCGAATCTTAGTTTTGAAAAGCGAGAAGTGTCGTCGGATCCAAGTGTTGAGAATATTGAGAAGTTTTGAGTATTGATACTCTTGTGCTCTGGGAGCAGTCGTGTTGTTGGGCTATCTGAGAGATAATCCGGGAAATTGATAGTTTCTGAGTATGTTGATACTCTTTGCTCGTTGAGCAGTTTTGACCATCGGATGGAGATGAGTCGGAATGATTTGGAGATCATCATGAGAGAATGTGTGTTGTTGAAAGAAGTGTCTTTTGTCGCAAAATCGACTTTACCTTAGGGTAAGCTTTTAGAGACAATAATTTACCTAGAACACGTGGAGACGTGTCGAGTGAGGTCGGAGATGTTGTTTGGCTAATCATTTCGCATTCATGCACCATTAATGAGGTATTAACACGAGACGGACTTCGGACCACGGTGGATTCCAAAATGGTCATAAGACCCGGATTTCCGCGTAAGAGCGCTTGTAGGCGACTCTTAGTAGCAGACCGAAACGGCAGACCTTCGGGTTTACTGCTAATCTGACTACCGTTGTTGTTGGAGTAAGAGGCACGCGGGCCGAAATGGTCCCACCGTGGCTGGTGTTAGGGCTGATCCGTTTGATGTCCATCCCTTCCGGAATGCATTTCATGCAACATGCATGCTGACTTAGTTGCTGAGTGTGATTGATACTTGTTAATCCTATTTGATGCATGCTATTTGTTATTGCCGTTGTTTACATTCATTGTGGAGTGTGCAACCCTAGGATGTTATTCCTAGCTATAAGCCTAAGTGGCTATCTCTTATCTGTACCTATTGGATTTATAATCTACATAATTCTTTGGAGTTGACCCTCGCGTCTTCTGTGTGTGTTGTGGCGGACAACGCCCTTTGTCAGATGTCCATAGCGGACTGGTTCACAATGGTCCACCCTTCGGGGGGGATTAGATACGAGATGATAGACCAGGATGACCCCGGTTCGTGAGTGGTTGACCCCGCTAGCCATCGAGCGACGTACTCGGGGCGGATCATGGAGGACCATGTAGATAGGGTAGGATACTTGACGTCAGGAGTGCTGCGGAGATGCACTGTCAGTTTCAACTTGCCACCCGGTGTGCATTGCGGACCAGGAGTAGGAGGACCACCCCGCCACCGTCGTCTTCGGATGATGAGGACCCCTCAGAGGAGGAGCCTGTGGGAGTGCATTCTTCAGAGTCCAGTTCACCCACCATTGTTGTTATAGATGATCATGGTTCGGGCCCTAAGCCCGAGAGACCAGCACCGGAGCGCATCGCGGTTGCGAGAGGAGGACGGGTAGTGTACATAGACCTTGTCGTTCTGGATTCAGATTCAGACGACGATCATGCTAGCATGTAGGTTTTAGTGCTGGTGTGAGCTCCTCGAGATAGGATTAGTGTAGGAGTAGAGTCTTAGCTCTGACTGTCATTTGTTTCCTTGGGGACAGGGTAGTTTTCCCGCCTATAGCTTTTTGTGTGGTTTCCTTACGAGAATCACAGAGAGTTGGTTGGACTTAGGAGGTCTTCTTTTCAGGCCATTGGGCCAACTTAGTCTCATTTTTGAAGGTTGTGTTGCGGACACTTAACCTTTCCTGTTGGTTTGTATATATTGCCTACGGGCGCTACACTTTCTACTTTCCGTCACTGGAGGTTACTCGTGACGAGGTTGCTACTTACAGCGGGGGCTGTAATATATATTGTATATTAGTTATGTTATCTCTCGCATTTGCGTTTTATTTATTTCAGTCTTGTTTATATTATCGACGAAGAAAAAAAATTTACGTTTTTCCGCATTAAGTTTATTTTTGGTTACTAAAGTAACGCCACCGAAATCGGGGTGTTACAAATCCAAGCCAAGAAACAAAGAAGAGAGCAAACCCAAAAACAAAGCAAGGAAAAAAGCAAACCCACCACCACCTCCCCTTCAAAAATCGGGGATCGGGACGAAGACCATCGCCACTTCCAAGTCGCAAACCCTCTGTTCGATCTGGTGGTTTTGATGATGGCAGTGGGTGGGTTTGAATGCATAAGCATTGATTTAGGGTGGATCTCCATGGGAAGGCCAAGCTCCTCGCCAGAAACAAGATGGTGGGACGATGGAAGAGGGAGAGGGCGGTGGCTGTGGGACGAGATTGTGAGGGAGAGAAGAGAGGGAGAGTAGGAGGAGAATACGATGAAGATGAAGTTGAACAAAAAAATAATTATTTTCAATAAAAAAACATTGCAATGTTTTAATTTTCAGAAAAAAAAAAGAACTTCAAAAAAAATGAAAAAACCGGGGAATGAGGGATTAGTTTAGGTGAATTGGGGTTTTTAATTAGTGAGTTAATTTCCTATTTTTTTAAAAAAAATAGATAAATAAATAAATAACAACTGGCCTTATTAATCCCATGTGGCATTGCCACATGGGCCACCGGAGCTCCGGCGTTGACCTAGAACTCCGAAGGGATGAAAACCAAACCTTTTGACAAATGTTAGGGACTAAAACCCACCTTTGCTCCGGCGAGGGACGAAAACCAACCATTTTGTAAAGGATAGGGACCAAAAACTTATTTAAGCCTAGGAAAAATAAGCAGCAGAAGTTCCAATTGATGCAAAGAGGTTGAAATAGCAGTGTAGCAGCGTCTTCAAAAGCAAACCTTGACATGAAAGAATTGGTAGGTATTGTCCCAAAACTAGCCAACAAAGGCTCAAGAAGTCCCAAAATTGAACCAGCACTAAAAATCAACCCTCTACTATCATGTGACTCAAGTTGTGAAAATGTCCAACTATCTCAAATATGTTGATACCTCCAATTCTTTTTTTGCCTCCCAACCAAAACATTGAACTCAAAACTGTGAGAGCCCAAGCTTTGAAAGCTAGCATCTAATTGGATGGAAGCATTAGATTGACAGGACATAGTAGCACTTGCTTGCCTATGAAGTAGAAGTTCTGGAACTGAATACCACTCAAACCTATAGTTTTGCTCCCTTTGCAAAAAGTCAGCCATGTATGATGTGTTGATCCAATCCCTGGAACAACTGAAATAAATTATGTTGTGGTCCCTTAAACGTTGAAATATCACGGTAGCAGAATTTTCAAAAAGTAGCCACCCCAAGATAAAATACCCCAAGCCATTTCTATACACAGTATCAGTGTCAGCTTGAAAAGTGTGAAGACATCCAAGGAATGCAATGTGGCCACCAATCTGCTGAGTTTTGCACATAAAGTTCAAATTATTCTTGGCTTTTACTACCAAGTGTAAAAAGTACACCATGCATAAAGAGTTGGCCATAATCCCAATAACTGGGACAAATCAAGCAGTAGTCCTGCACCCATTGAAGTAGTAAGCATGAAAAAACTTCAAAAGAAAACCCCCCAAAGCCACTATTTCCCTCAACACTGTGGTACTTCAAGCTTGCAACAGCCCCACGAAGAATGGGTGTAAACCATGTTGCCCAGAATCCAAAATCCATAAGAGTTATTCTCATTTGGTTCAAAACAAACTTCAGACCCAATACCCTCTTTATAATTCTCCTAAAACAATTTTTATCACCTTCCAACAGGTAAACCTCCAAATCTGTTCAGGGTCCCAGCTTTGTAAATTGATCTCAATACCTGCTTGCTGAATTTGGCACATCCAGACCAAATTTTTCTTGGCTTTCACTGCCTCCCACACCCATTTTCTAATTTGGGCCTGACCCACTTGGTCATTAAACTTAACCACTCTCACACATTTGCTGTTTTCTCCATGCGGTGCTAGCAGACAACTGAAAGACTTTGGAAACGAGACACATGGATTCCACTCATGGCCAATTTGGTCAAACTCAGCCCCCCATGCTCCGTGTTCGTGTTTTCCCATCGCCATACTGCTCGACATTTCCAGCGCCGTGAAAAGCATGCCGCCACCACCCGTCAAGTCCCGCGGCTTCCTACAAATCGGAAGGGGACACAAAAAGCAAACTAAAACAGTGAACAAGTATGCCTACTATACAAAAGTGACAAATACAAGCTAAAACAATGAACCACCCAAAATACAGCTATGCTATCCAATACTAAAGTGACTATAAATCACAGCTTCCACCTGGATCCCACTGCTCTTCTTCATTGCCAACATTAGTAGTCAACTCCACAATTTCAGTTAAAACTTGAAAATCACCTGAGTCACTTTCCCACAACACTTTTAAAATTACTTGTGACTCTTGTCGGCTGGTTTCTTCTTGTCTCATATCAATGGCTAAATTGGATTTTAACCCAAAAGCCAAAAGTTGGCCCAATATTCATCAAGGCCCAATTCCTTCCAACTGAGATTTGGGCTTGGCCCATTTTGATTGCAAGTCCAAACCTTGATCTCTGCCCTCTCTGTCCTTGCGTGTGTCCGCGAGTACCCATCCCCGCTCAGCTTGACAGATCCAGCGGTGGAAGTGGTCCGCCACCTTCCTACAAATTGGAAGGGGACACAAAAAGCAAACTAAAACAGTGAACAAGTATGCCTACTATACAAAATTTACAAATACAAGCTAAAACAATGAACCACCCAAAATACAGCTATGCTAACAATACTAAAGTGACTATAATCACAGCTCCGGTGGTTTCGCCGGTGGTTGAAGTGGCCCTGCCACCCTCCAACAATTCCCAAGTGGACACAACTCTTCCTCTTCCATTTT